>NC_083877.1:73180813-73483844 GCF_032452875.1 Bos javanicus | reverse complement strand
GAAGAGAAGGCCAAAGGGATAAACAGAAGAGAATCCCTTTCTTCATAATTAGAACCTAGTTACGGGGTAGATAAAATAATATTACTAGAAAAAAATTTTTTTTCTTGTTAAAGATAATCAGTTAAAATTAAAGAATTTTAAGTTAATCAGACTCAGATGTTTCGAAAGACTTCTAAATACACACTGCTAATCTGGTAACGCCCCACTGCTTCTAATGACATGTTATTGAATCTGCAGGCAGTGACACAAGATGAAGTCAGTCCTTTTCGCTATAATCAAACCGGGTCAGCTGGGGAGCTGCCAAGCATACTCTGTGGAAAACAAAAGCCTGGAACAGAGTTGTAAGTGCCTCCCAACACAGTGACTGAGAACTTGCAAGTTGTTTCGAGAGTAGATCTTAAATGTTCTAACCAAGAAAAAGAGATAGCACTGATGTGATATGATGCAGGTGTAAGGTATGGTGGTAACCATTTGTTAGTGTATTAAATCAACCCTTTGTACATCTCAAACTCACATGTGTTATATGTCAATTATATCTCAATGAGGCTGGAAAATGAAAATACAAAAAGAATGGATGCTCTATGACTTTTTTAAACCTAAATTACATGCAGGTCCAACCAGAATGTTCCCAGATAGTTCTAAGAGGCCACATCACCATCTCCAAATAAGCCACGGAGACCTTTGGTTATTTCCTACATCAACTATTATCTAGCCCAGGGAGATCCCAGGGGATTTCTACCCCATTTCAATAGATTCTCAAGCCAGATTGGTCCCTGGACCCCAAAACTGGCTCCAAATGACAGAGAACCACAGGGCTAATTAGTCCCACTGCCTCCCTCTCGCCTGGGTGACAGCCCGTTAATTAGCCCTTGCTTGTCACATCTCTAATCTCTCCCCCTCCCTCAGCTTCCCCCTGGAGCCTTTCAATAAACTCAAATCTCCTCTTAACTCTTGTACTGGAATGCTAAGCTGCCATCTCATCTCCTTGCATCTCCCACATACTCCTTGACAGAACAGCCCATATTCCCTAGCTCTGCCTCTTCACCCCTCTTTACAGCATAATCCCTCTAGTCCAGCTGGCTCAGCCACCGCGACACTACCTGGCTAACCTACATGGCAAGTCACCAGCCACCGTGGTCATGGCCATTGGAAGGCTTTTGCTCACTCCTCTTCCTGTCTGATCTCTTGGCTTTAGGACATGGAAAGCGTTGCCTTTGCCTCTGTGACCACGCCCTCCCTGGGCTCTGCTCCTGTCTCCCTGCTTTCTCTCAGGATGTTCTAGTTATCCACCCTCATCAACAGCGGTACCCCTAATGCTTTGGTTGTCCTGTTTTCTTACTCCACTCAGTCTCCTTGAGTGACTACTCACTTGGATGGCTCCTCTAAATCATACTCACCAGTGAAAAGTGAAAGTGAAGTCGCTCAGTCGTGTCCGACTCTTTGCGACCCCATGGACTGTACCCTACCAGGCTCCTCAGTCCATGGAATTTTCCAGGCAAGAGTACTGGAGTGGGTTGCCATTTCCTTCTCCAGGGGCTCTCCCAAATCTAAAACCACCCACTCCCTGGAGAGCTCTCGACTCCTATTTCCAACAGCCTATCTCCTTTCTCTGTCCAGAAGTCCCACATGCATCTTAAATGTGTCCCCAAAACAACTCAGCATCTTGGCCTCCAAATGTGCTTTTTCTCTCACCTTCTGTTTGAAACAATGAGAGCTTCATGGAACCAGCTGCCTAATCTTGAGAACTCTAAAATCTTTTATTTCTCCTTTATCCTCTATATCTAAGACCTCTAAGCCATGGATTCTATCTGCAAATTATCTCTTATATCTGTATGTTCCCCAGCATACAGATATAAGCCTGAGCTCAACCCCTGAACGCTCAGGGCTTGGCTTGGTCCAATAACTGCTAACTCACCTCTCCCTCCCCCATCCCTCTCTCCCCTCACCTACATTCCACAGGGCTCCCTCCCAGGTTAATTACAGTTTCTTGAGCAGTAGAGAAAAAGACAGCCATTCAGTGAGCCCTGGGGGACTGGCTCATTTGCCTAAGTAAGCCCATAGGAATCCAGTGCATCCGCCAGGGGACTGTGACTTGTTGGCCTAAAAGATAAATTAAATCCTTCCTCGTACAGTAAATGAGGTGCTCTGGGGAGGAGGTTCCCATCCAGCTCACTTCCCCAAATAACTTCCACATGTGCATTACCCCTGCACCCCGCCGGCCCCGGAGACACCCTGCCTCTCTTCCTTTCCACCATGCAGATGCTTCCTCTTATTTCTAGGCCCAGCTCAAATGTAATCTGCTGTCCCACCAGGTGGAGTCCTTATCACTGTCCCCCAGTCTCTCCACACAACTCTGTATGCCCCTGTCCTGGCATTTAGTACCCATTTCCATTATGTAATGACCATAAGGTCATCTCCGAACTGTGAGAACCAAGTAAGTGCTTGGCCTACAGCAGAGACTACAGAAGAGCAAACACCTCTTCAGCGGTGAGTGCTGACTCAAGTGAAGAGGTGATTCTGCCCTGCCTTAGGCCTGTTGCCTATGGCAAACACGGGGTGATTTCATGAGGTGTTCATTTGTGCTTTCTTCTGGCTTGCTGTTGCTGTCAGCACTTTTCCTTCCCCTCCCAAGAAGGCCAACAACTGCATGTGTGGCCTTCTGGGCTCTTTGGCCAGAGTTACAGGAGATGTCATGGTTCTGTCACGTGAGTGTATGTTCCTCGGTTCTTTGTCTCGGCACAACAAAGATTTGGAGGGACGGACATTAAAACCCTCAGCGCGTCACAGCTCTTGGGTCTTGGACAAACCGTGCTACAGCTCTTTACAGCTCTATTTTATTTAGAAGATGGCAGGAGAGTGAGAAAGAGAGAGAGAAAGAGAGAGAGAGAAAGAAAAGAGCGCACGCACACTGGAGAGAGAGTCCGTCAGAGAGCGCTTTGGCTCCTCCTTTTATGTGTTTTTTTCCTCCACCTGGCCTGCCCTATGCAAATTGGGCTTAGCCAGGAGTGCGGTTTGTTCTGCCTGAAGTCTTCACTCTGGTCCTTGGACCTTCCTTTGACCTTCCTTGTCTTTTAGCCACTGCCATTTTGGACTCCTTTTCCCTATTCTATCTACCTAACATTCCCCCCTCAAGAGACAGGAGGCCCAATTCTTCGGGAATAGAGGCGTCGAGGCCCTTCTGGCTACTTCCTGCTGAACTGGGATGGCAAGGGGTATTGGGCCTCCCCTTCTTGCTAGTCTCAATCCTCAGAGTCCTTATAGCGGTGTCCAAGGGTGTGTGATATTTTCCGTGGTCAGCTGTAGTTCTGTATCTTTGTTGAACTGGCCTGCATGTTGTAGCTGGTTGACCTGGGCAGAGACAAAACAGGTTAGACAATTGACAGTACATGGAATAATCATAGGCATCATCAATATAGCATAACAAGGACTAGTAGGGACATTGGTCAATTTTAAATTCACATGGCCAGGATGGCTCAAGTCCCTCCTTGTTCAGGGATCAGAAGATCTATCTCCTGTCGGTTTTGGAGTACAGTCTGTGTCAAGCTGTGTTGGCTCCTTAGAGTTATCCTGAGAAATCTTATCCCCAGAAACCAGGTTTTAGGGGTGTTCATTAGAATGACACTCATTGGTAGTTCTGAATAGGTATCTGAGAGCTCCCAGGGGCTCACAGGTGTATTGAGTGTCCTCTTCTGTTTTCTTCCATGGCTTGACTTGTGAGTAGTGACTCCAGGAGTCATGTCCTGGTACCTTGACTCCTGTGGGGGTAAAAAGTATTACAGGGAGGGGCCCTTCCACATGGGCTGGAGTTGAGCCTTTGGGGACCCATCTTTCCAGACTTTAATTAGGACTTGAGTTCCTGGAGCATATAGTGGTGACTCTTTAGAATCTTTTGGGTCCTGGTTCATACCCCACAAGCGTATATCCTGTTGGAAGTGCCCAATGGCCATGGTAAAAGACTGGAGGGTCTGAACCTCTGGATCTAGGAAGAAGTCATTGATATAAACAAAAGGTCTCCCATATAGCATCTCATAAGGACTAAGACCAACCTGTTCCTTAGGGGCAATGCAAGTGTGGAGGAGAGCTATTGGTAAAGCCTCCTTCCATCCCAGGGAGGTCTCCTGGGTTATCTTTTTTATCGCTGATTTTAAGAATTGATTGGCTCTTTCTACTTTTCCTGAAGATTGAGGCCTCCAAGCACAATGAGATAATAAGTAATGCCCAATGCTCTCGAGACTCCTTGGGTGACCTTAGAAGTAAATGATGTCCCATTGTCACTTTGTAATGACCTGGGCAGACCAAATCTTGGAATGATTTCATGGAGCAGTTTTTTAACTACCTCCTCAGCCTTCTTGATCTGGGTGGGAAAGCCTTCAATCCATCTTGTGAATGTATCTATCATAACTAATAGGTATTTATACCCTTGAGAAACTGGCATCTGGGTGAAGTCCATCTGCCAGTCCTCTCCTGGGTAGGCCCCACGTCAATGGATGGGCTGGGCCAGCTGGGGTCTTTGAACTCCTTGGGGGTTGTTTAATTGGCAAGTGGGACAAGAGGAGACCACCTGTCTTACAGTTGTTTGGAGGCCTGTTCCTCTGAAGGACCTTTCTAGTAATCTTTGGAGGGCCTTTTCTCCTAAATGAGTAGTGGCATGTAAGGAGTTAACCAACGTCCATTGGAGGTTTCCAGGCAGAAAAAGGAGTCTCTCCTTTTGGAACCACCCCATATGATCTTCTTGAAAGTCCTCGCTCTTAGCTTTAAGAGTCTCACCTTCAGTATATGAAGGAGTTTCTGACAAATTAGTCTGTGGAACTAAAGTGGCAATCCCTATTAGGTCATGGTTCTGTAATGCTGCTCTCCTAGCTGCCTGATCAGCTGCTTGGTTCCCTCGTGCCACTTCCGTGTTCCCTTTTTGGTGTCCTTTACAGTGGGAGACTGAAACCTCAGTGGGCAGATGGACTGCCTCCAAGAGTCAAAGAATCTGATCACCATATTTGACTGGGGACCCTCGGGTGGTAAAGTGGCCCCTTTCTTTCCAAATAGCCACATGTGTATGTAGCACCAGAAAGGCATACTTGGAGTCAGTGTAAATGGCTATTCTTTTTCCTTTTCCCAGCTCTAAAGCTCGAGTCAGGGCTATGAGCTCAGCTAATTGGGCTGAAGTACCTGGTGGCAGAGGTTTAGCCTCTATGGTCTCAAAATTGCAGACTACTGCATACCCGGCTCTTCTTTTTCCATCCAAGACAAAGCTGCTTCCATCAGTGTACCAGATTTCCTCAGGATTGGTCAGAGGATCTTCTGAAAATCCCTCTCAGGGTTTTGTCCAGTGGTTCAAGGTTTCCAGACAAGAGTGAAATGGGAGAGAGCCCTCAGGGGTAGGTAGGAGGGTGGCTGGGTTAAGAACCTCACAAGGGGATATAGTGAGGCCTGGATTTTCCATCAGCATTACTTGATATCTGAGGATTCTTTGATCAGACATCCATAAATGGCCTCTCCCATTTAGGAGTTGTTTTACTTGCTGGCTGGTAAAAATAGTTAGTTTGCCCCCAAAGGAGAGTTTTAAAGAATCTTCTATCATGATTGCAATAGCTGCAAGATTTCGAAGGCAGGGGGGCCAACCTCGGGAAGTTGGATCGAGCCTCTGGGATAAGTAAGCTACAGGCTGGGGCTCAGATCCCAACCTTTGAGTTAACACTCCCAAGGCTATTCCCTCTCTTTCATGGACATAAAGTTGGAATGCTTTTTCTGGGTCTGGCAACCTCAAGGCAGGTGCCTGAGTTAAGGCCTGTTTTAGTGTAGCCTCTGCCTCCTTTTGAGGAGTTCCCCACATCAGTGGGATTGAATCATCTCGTCCCTTTAAGCTTTCATATAAGGGCTAGGCAATTAGACCATAGTTGGGTATCCAGATTCTACAATAACCAGTTAGCCCCAGGAAAGCTCGCAATTGTTTTCGAGTCATGGGGGAGGGCAACTGGAGGATTCCTTGTACCCGATCAGAGGACAGCCTCCTGGACCCGTGTGTAATCTGAACTCCCAGGTAAGTGACCTTTGTCTCGACCATCTGTGCCTTAGCATGGGAGACTTTATATCCCCTTTCTGCCAAGAAGTTTAGAACCTGAATTGCATGTTGTTGGGCACTTTTCTCATCTGGAGAGCAGATTAGTAGGTCATCTATGTATTGTAATATTTTCCCATTAGGTCCCAGGTCCAGATCTAGGAGATCGCGGCTAAGGGCCTGTCCAAACAGGTGGGGGCTATCTCTGAACCCCTGAGGTAATACTGTCCAAGTCATCTGTTGGTGTTTTTCTCCTGGGGCCTCCCACTCAAAGGCAAAAAGGTATTGGGATTCTTTAGCCAGTGGTATGCAAAAAAAAAATGCATCTTTGAGATCCAAGACTGTAAACCATTTGGCACTGGGTGGGATTTCTCCCAAGATTACATAGGGATTGGGTGGGATGGAGGGGGACTACACTTCATTTATGATCCGGAGATCTTGAACCATTCGCCAGGTTCCGTCTTTTTCTTTACTGAGAGGACTGGGGTGTAACATGGCGAACTGGTAGGGACCAGTAGCCCACAAGCAAGGCATTTATTTATTAAAGGCTGTGGTCCCTCCCGAGCCCCTCTTTTGAGAGGATATTGTTTCCGGTTAGGAAACCGAGTGGGATCTCGGAGGACAATGATGGTTCAGCTTGGTGGGCTCGCCCAGGAATCCCCTGGTCCCACACCTGGGGGTTAATTTTGTCTTCCCATAGTTTTTGGTCCCTCTCTATTGAAGGTGTAATGGGTTCTGCAGTAGTAACCAGGAGCTGTAGAGCTCTAGGGGCTGAAAAACTTCCCATCACAAGGGTGGTCCCCAGTTTAGTGGGTATATCTCTTCCCAATAAGGGGGAAGGACACTCAGGGACCACCAGAAACTGGTGGGAAAATATTTGTCCATCCCAGCAACAAAGAAGTGCTCGGGTGAATCTTTTAGTAGTTGCTTTTCCTGTAGCTCCCAAAATGGTACAGGTTTTGGAGGAGAAGGCTCCGGAGTAGGAGATCAAGACAGAGTAGGTAGCCCCTGTGTCAACCAAGAAATTCTCGGACCTACCTGCCACATCCAGTTGCACCCTCAGCTCCAGCCCCGTGATGGTTATCTGTGACAGGCGGGCTGGCTGGAGCGGGCCGCTTCAGTCCTCTTGAACCATCGTAAGGGTAGGCTTGGCGCTTGACCTTGAGGCTCTTGGGTCCCGAGGGCAGAGTGCCGCCCAATGTCCCAGTTGATGGTATTTGTGGCAAGCCATTCTAGGAGACTTGTTACAGTTTGGACACTCTTTGGCCCACTGCCCCGCCTGTCTACAGATTAAGCATTTGCCTAGTGCCTTGTCCTTCCCCTCCCAAGAAGGCCAACAACTGCATGTGTGGCCTTCTGAGCTCTTTGGCCAGAGTTACAGGAGATGTCATGGTTCTGTCACACGAGTATATGTTCCTCAGTTCTTTTGTCTCATCACAACAAAGATTTGGAGGGATGGACATTAAAACCCTCAGCGCGTCACAGCTCTTGGGTCTTGGACAAACAGTGCTACAGCTCTTTACAGCTCTATTTTATTTAGAAGATAGCAGGAGAGTGAGAGAGAGAGAGAGAAAGAGAGAGAGAGAAAGAAAAGAGCACACGCACGCGGGAGAGAGTCCGTCAGAGAGCGCTTTGGCTCCTCCTTTTATATGTTTTTTTCCTCCACCTGGCCTGCCCTATGCAAATTGGGCTTAGCCAGGAGTGCGGTTTGTTCTGCCTTAAGTCTTCACTCTGGTCCTCGGACCTTCCTTTGACCTTCCTTGTCTTTTAGCCACTGCCATTTTGGACTCCTTTTCCCTATTCTATCTACCTAACAGTTCTGTATATTGCTGGATTGTAAATAGAAGTTGCAAGGTATCCACAAAAGTCCCCACTCAGTGGTTTGTGGAAGAAAGCCAATGTCCAAGGGGAAAGATAGGCCTCAAGCCCAGGCGAATTTGCAGGACTGGCCTCTGCCGGAAACACTGTGTCTGGATGGGTGGGTGCATGGGAAAGCTGCCCCAGAAAGCCTGCAGGGGAGGCACACTGTGCACTGTCTCCCAGAGTGGTCAGTGCCATAAAGGCTGGCAGAGTCAGCTGACTCCACCTTGCTGCCCCTTCAGTCTTCAGCTGCAGCACGTCAAACTATGCAACTGTCTTTACGGAGCCAACTGTGCACAACAGACTGGGCCTCATCCAAAATGTGTGGCCTTAAGTTCACCTGGAATTCTTATGTGATCCCTTGGATCAGGCAGTTACTTCAGTAATGATTTAGACTGAACTTTCACTTCAACGGGTCACCGATTCTCAGTGTAAATAAAGCAATGTGACCTAAAGTAACATTGTGATCTAACATCAATGCCTAGTATACAATGATCATTTAAATCCCCAGGAAAATTACAGGATCCCTCATGGCATCTTTGAAAGAGCGTTGGGACATAGAATTGGCCCATTCTTACTTTGAACACACATTATCTAATATACCAAGACGCTATTATACAGAAATGAAATTTCTTCCACATATATATACATCTGTTTAAAGCTATTAGAAGGTCGTCTTTTGGTATGTGCTGTGACAGATCTCTTCAAATCATACTGGTTTGCAAAATCAAAGGCAGAAACAATCCAGGATGACCAATTCCAGTTTTTAAATTTTTTTAAAGTTATTTTTAATTAGAGGATAATTGCTTTAACTATCATGTTGGCTTCTGCCATACATCAATATGAATCAGCCATAGGCATACATATGACCCCTCCCTCTTGAACCTCCCTCCCACCTCCCCACCCCATCCCACCCCTCTAGGGTGTCACTGGGTTTCAACTCCCTGCTTCACACACCAAATTCCCACCAGCTATCTAGGTGGCACTAGTGGTAAAGGACCCGTCTGCCAATGCTGGAGACTTAAGAAATGTGGGATCGTTCCCGGGGTCAGGAAGATCCCCTGGAGGAGGGCATGGCAACCCACTCCAGTATTCTTGCCTGAAGAATCCCATGGACTGAGGAGCTTGGCAGGCTACAGTCCGTAGAGTTGCAAAGAGTCGGACACGACTGAAGTGACTTAGCACACAGGCATCTTTTTCGCCATGTACATATGGTAATGTATATGTTTCAGCACTACTCTCTATTCGTCCTACTCTCTCCTTCCCCCACTGTGTCTACAAGTCTGCAGCCATCGCTGCCTTGCAAATAGGTTTATCAGTACCATTTTTCTAGATTCCATATATATGTGTTAAAATACAGTATTTGTTTTTCTCTTTCTGACTTACTTCATTCTGTATAATAGGCTCTAGGTTCATCCCTGGAGAAACCATAATCGAAAAAGACATATGAACCCCAATTCCAGTTTTGCAAGATAGCACAATCTAGGAAGAAAGCGGACATCTGGGGAAATGCAATTCTCAATAATGGCCACAAGGTGGCAGAGTAGTTCTGTACACCAGAAACCTAACGCTAGCAACCAATAGTTCTGTAGTCTAGGATTTGTTAGATAATCCCGAAGATAGTTAATATAGGACAATGGGAAAACCTCTTTCTAGGGGAGTTTTCTGCTGAGGAATTTATCCTCATATTATTAACATCCTTCTGATGTTGAAGCTGAAACTCCAATACTTTGGCCACCTGATGCCAAGAGCTGACTCATTCGAAAAGACCCTGATGCTGGGAAAGATTGAGGGCGCGAGGAGAAGGGGCGACAGAGGATGAGATGGCTGGATGGCATCACTGACTCAGTGGACATGGGTTTGGGTAAACTCCAGGAGTTGGTGATGGACAGGGAGGCCTGGCATGCTGCGGTTCATAGGGTCGCAAAGAGTCGGACACAACTGAGAGACTGAACTGACTGACTTTTTTAAAGGCAGGCTCTCCATGAACCTTCCAGAAGCCTGAACAGTTTTCAGATATTGAGGACCAGCCTCCCACGCCAATGGAGGACCAATTCCTGTGACCAGTCCTGGCCCTGCTCACCAGCACAAAGTCACCACTGAGCAGAGGGCTAATTTGAAGCTCCCTAATCTCAAGACCCTGATTGGACCTCCCAAGAGGAAGAAAGGAATGCCAAGCTCAATGTTAATGCTAAACATTTCTCAATGCTCAGTGTTAAACATTTCCGCAAAGGTAGGCTCAGTAACCTCCTGACCTGAGTCTAGCCTTTCAGTGACATGAGCCCACCATCTTCAAACCACTTCCCTCAATGTGCATCAGCGCACCTTCTGCAGGGAGAAGGGAAAACCCACAGATGGCCCTGGAAAATTGCTCTGAACTCATAAACACCTAACTGGATATTAATTAGAGGCAACAAAAAAATTCAAAGTTTAGAAGATCCTAGAGGAAGAAATAAGGACAGACATAAATAACTGGAGGTACGTGTTACCTGTGACTGAGCAGCTAATAAGCTTGTCTCCCTGGCACCCTCACATAATCCTGTGAGCTGCCATACACTCTAGAGTTACATCCCTCTTTTCTTAGAGTAGCTGAGTGGGTTCTATTGTCTTCAGTAAAAACCCTGGTTATTACAGAAGACAAGGGAACAAATGGAATTCCTAAATCACTGTATAGAAAAAAGATAATCAGAGAGAGAAAGACAGAAAAATGAGAGGCCAGCAGAGGAACGCCTGAAGGACTGTGGAGTGGGTGTGTCCTGCTTTCAATGTTGTCAGGCTGTTTGTGTTACTGAGATATAACTTTCCATTGCTCTGAAACATCCACCCATTTTCAACACATTCAAATGTCCTTCAAGCGAATGAATTTCAGGTGCTTGTGTACATGAAGAAAAATGGATTCGGTCCCTCATCTGTGTCAGTGCAGTGTGGACATGAGAGCAGCCATCAGCAATAAAACTGCAGCGATCAAGACACACTTCGAAGCAGGAAGAAGAGCCAGAAGAGACTGAGAAATCGCCTCTAGGAATTCGATTTCTATTATTTGTATGAAGGAGTGAATGGAGCAGGACCTTATGGTTCTTGTCCCCCATGTCCTCTGTTTGCCTTTTGTCTGTGGAAAAACCTTCGTCAAAGAATAAGTTTAATCAGAGAGGTGAGAAAATACAGAGACAATGGAAAACAGTGAAAGAAGAACAAGTACTAGGACGTTTAGTCATTACACATTGTCAAGTTGTCAAGGACCTTTAGTTCCTTCTCAAGGGCTATAGATAATATTCTGAGCCATAACCTGTGAGCTGTCTTACAGATACTGAAACCCCCACCGGGTGGAAGAAGTCAATTACATGACGACCAGGCTGTAGCTACGACATAAGCTGCCACAATTCTAAGGACAAGCTTCAAGGAAATGGGAACAAACCAACCATGGAACTAAAGACTAACTGTAAAGCAAGCAAGATGATGCCGATCAGACCACTGATGACCAATTTCAAGATGACTGTCAGAGCTGACTGTGCTGTTTCCATATGTTGCCCCATCCCTTAGCCTATGAAAGCTCTTGCCCCTGAATGTCAGTGGGGAGGAGGTGGCCTTTGAACAGAAGTCTGCTCCCCTCCTTAGTTGCCAGCATCCAAAATAAAGCAAACTTCCCTTTCCCCAACGTTGTCTCTAATTAGCTTTTGAGCAGTGAGCTGCTGGGCCCCACTTTGAGCTGCAGGAGAATGTGGGAGTAAAGAGCTTGAGCTGACCTCTAAGTTCCAAGGGAACAACCGCTTCTAGCCCAGTGGTTCTCAGACATGGCTGCATCAGAATCACCTGGAGGGCTGATTAAAGCAATGCTGAGCTGTGCAGGTTTATCAGTCAGTAGGTCTGGCACAAGGACTCATAACTGACCTTTCTCACAAGTTCGATGTAACATCAATGCTGCTGGTTCAGTGACCACACTTAGTCAACCACTGTTCTAGACCCCTGAAAGTAGGTCTCATTAAGCTGGGGCATATGATAAGCTGAGACAGGTAGGACACAAGCCTGTGAGCCAGGGAGAGATTATTTTTGTCCAGTTATCTACTATCTGCAATTTATTTTTGTAGAAAAGTTTTCCTAGATTTTGTCATCAATGTACTGCAGGTGAGTACAAATTGGTATAATCTCCTCAAAGGGAAACTTGGTAACATTAAAATAGCAATATCAAATGAGTATATCCCTTGTAAGCTCCTTCAGCTTAGAGACCTTTTTCCATTTTAATCCCTGATATAGCCTAAGCAGGGTTTCCCTGGTGGCTCAGTGGTAAAGAATCTGCCTGCAATGTCAGAGATGCAGGTTCAATCCCTGGGTCAGGAAGATTCCCTGGAGAAGGAAATGGCAACCCACTCCAGTATTCTTTCCTGGGAAATCCCATGGACAGAGGAACCCAGCAGGCTGTAGCCCATGGGATCACAAGAGTAGGACACAACTTAGCAAATAAACCACCATCACATATCCGAAGCAACTAGAACGATATCTGGCACATAGTAAGTGCTGAATAAATGTTATCTGAATGAAAACAAACAAAGAATAGATCCTTTGACTCCGAAGATTCACATCTAGAAGTAAATAAGCAGTATGAAAAGATAAATCCAACCATATTCATGGCAGCATTTTTCTAATCTTTCACTTCTCCATGAAAAGATAATTGACAAAGTATGTCATAAAATAATCACCATCCATGAGACAACCTTCCCAATGTACTATTTAGTGAGAAGGCAGGTTAGTACTAGTACATGTTACAGTACTCTATTTTGTTCTACTCAACGTGCCAGTCTAGTAACTGATTTTTAGCCTCTATGAATATAAACCAACACACTGCCTCCTTTATTGACAATCTTTTGTCATAGCAAATAATACCATAATTTCTCTTAATCTCAGTATCTTCATATGCTTAATGGGGATAAAAATCAAGCATGATACTGGATGCTTGGGGCTGGTGCACTGGGATGATCCAGAGGGATGGTACAGGGAGGGAGGAGGGAGAGGGGTTCAGGATGGGAAACACGTGTATACCTGTGGCGGATTCATGTTGATGTATGGCAAAACCAACACAATATTGTAAAGTAATTAACCTCCAATGAAAATAAATAAATTTATATTAAAAAAATTTTTAATCAAGATTTACAAAACATATTTCTTTAAGGCCTTAATGAAACTAGTTCTTGGAAACAAAGATATTACCAAGCACATGTCCAGTTTTGTGGGAATACTAGGCTATGTGCCATCATATGCCAATACAACAAACACCATACACCTTTTCAAATAATTGGTAATTGGAATACGGCAATGTGTTTAATAAACACTTTCAAAAAAGAAAAAACCAGAGCACCAAGTAGTGTTTATATACCAATATATTGAATATATGGGTATACAGATGGTGCTCTATTAATACATCAAATGTGAACTCAGGCCATGTGGAGTACAGAGCTGATATGCACATGCCCTTTGCACAACAGACAAATGGAAGCTCCAGATTAAATATCACCAACAAACTAAATTTAATTACATATGTCAGCTCCAAAAGACAAACATTCCCTAGATTCCAAAATCAAAGAAAGTCGAAGCCTTGGCAACCCTATGGGGTTTTAGTCTCAGTTTTAGGGATGATGGGACTACACAAAGATGAATAAAAGGCACTGAAGCTCCATCCAGAACTCCTGGCCAAAATGAGGCACAGATCACTTTAAAGAACACTCTTGCAAGCATAAAATAAGACTGACAAGGCCTGCTCGCTAGCACAAAGAAACAGCAAAGACATTGCTGAGTGCCCCAGGCATTGCTGAGTTAAAACATCCATGAAAAATGGAAATCCTAAGCTCACGCAGGTGAGGGGTCTAAGTTTTTTCTCCATGCATAGCTTAAAAAGGCAGATGAATAGTTAATATAAAAAGTGATCCAAGACCACTAAATCCCTAGGGGTCTAATAAACACACCATGAAAATCTTTATCCTGAGCAAGTCTTCCACAGCTCAGGGCTTACAGGAAACTCTCACTAAAGATAAACTACCAAAATTAAATATCACAGACCACAGAGGAAATGAAAAATCATTATAAGTGAATCAGCAGACACCAAAATTGACACACAGGAAGGAAAAACAATAGACTAGAAAAGAATCATGCCTTTAAATAATTTAGAAACCATGGTAAAGAAATAAGATACCATAAGAACAAATTTTTTTTACTAAATGAGAATTTTTTAAGGAAAATTATCACTGAAATGAAAAATGTTTGATAGGTTAAATACCAGACTAAATTTAAGAAGAATTGCTTAAGTATAAGACATCTGAAGAAATTATGAGATGGAGAAGGGTGGGAAGAAAAGAGAAAAAAGTAATTATGACTGGATGAGTGGTTAATAGACATGAAACATGGAAAGAGAAGCTTTAATATGTCAGCCTAATAATGTTTAAGAAGTAAAGAAGTTGGGGGAATGTATAGAGAGAGAGGTAATGTCCAACGTAGATAGCATATTGAAAAGCAGAGACATTACTTTGCCAACAAAGGTCCGTCTAGTCAAGGCTACGGTTTTTCCAGTGGTCATGTATGGATGTGAGAGTTGGACTGTGAAGAAAGCTGAGCGCCGAAGAATTGATGCTTTTGAACTGTGGTGTTGGAGAAGACTCTTGAGAGTCCCTTGGACTGCAAGGAGATCCAACCAGTCCATTCTGAAGGAGATCAGCTCTGGGATTTCTTTGGAAGGAATGTTGCGAAAACTGAAACTCCAGTACTTTGGCCACCTCATGCGAAGAGTTGACTCATTGGAAAAGACTCTGATGCTGGGAGGGATTGGGGGCAGGAGGAGAAGGGGACGACATAGGATGAGATGGCTGGATGGCATCACTGACTCGATGGACATGAGTCTGAGTGAACTCCGGGAGTTGGTGATGGACAGGGAGGCCTGGTGTGCTGCGATTCATGGGGTCGCAAAGAGTCGGACATGACTGATCGACTGAACTGAACTGAACAAGTTCTATTATGGTATCAACGAACTGATTCTAAAGTTTGTGTGGTGTGGCAAAAAGACCCAATATGGACAACACAATACTGAAGGAGAACAAAGTTGGAAGATTTAAGTTACCTGAATATTAGATTAACTAGTAGTTACAGTAATCAAAACTGTGTAGTACTGGAGGAAGAATAAACAGACTAGTGGAACAGAAAAGACAGCCCAGAAATAGACTCCGCATAGTCAACCGATCTTTGACAAAGGCAAAGGCATTATAATGGAGCACAGATAGTCACTTCAACAAATGGTACAGGAACAACTGGACATCACATACAAAAAAAATTAATCTAGACACAGACCTTACATTCTTCACAAAAAAATAATTTGAAAAAGATTATAAACCTAAATGTAAAACACATAAGTATCCAGCTCCTAGAAGATAACATAGGAGAAAACCTAACTGGCCTTGGATATGGTGATGCCTTTTTAGATACAACACAAAAGGCAGGACCCATGAAAGAACAGATAAACTGGACTTCAGTAAAAACTTCTGACCTGTGAAAGACAACATCAAGAGAAGTAGAAAACAAGCCATGGATTAGAAGGAAATATTTGTAAAAGACACATCTGATAAAGGAGAGCTGTCCAAAATATACAAGGAATTATATAACTCAACAAGAAGAAAACAAACCACTCAAATTTTTAAAAATAGACCAGGAAGGTTCAAGAGGGAGGGGATGTATGTATACTTATGGCTGATTTATGTTATTATCCAGCAGAAACCAACACAATGCTGTAAAGCAGTTCATTTCCAATTAAAAATGAAATTTTTAAAAATAGACCAAATTTTCGTGAGCACCTCACGAAAAAAATATATTCAGATGTAAAACAAGCGTATGAAAATATCTCATCAGGAAAATGTGAATTAAAACAATGAGATACCACTTCCAAAGAGGAAGTATACTTTGCATGACAATAATAATGGGTATATGTCATTATACATTGTCCAGATTCCTGGTGCAACTGGATTTGGACAGTCACCAAAGGTTCAGCCTTGATAACAAGTGATGCTGACAATGGGACAGGCTATGCATGTGTGGGGGCCGTAGTATACAGGAAATCTCTGTACTTGCCTCTCAATTTTTTTGTGTGTGTGTGAACCTTACACTGCTCCAAAAAAATATTGTCTTTAAAAAAAATGCACACCTATACACATAAAGGTTAAACTTAACATAAAAGAAAAAGGGGAATTATTAAAATCAATCAGAGATAAGACATTTTACCTTAAATTATAAATTATGTTCAGTTCAGTTCAGTCACTCAAGTCATGTCCAACTCTTTGTGACCCCATGAATCACAGCATGCCAGGCCTCCCTGTCCATCACCAACTCCCGAGTTCACTCAGACTCACGTCCATCGAATCAGTGATGCCATCTAGCCATCTCATCCTCTGTTGTCTCCTTCTCCTCCTGCCCCCAATCCCTCCCAGCATCACAGTCTTTTCCAATGAGTCAACTCTTCGCATGAGGTGGCCAAAGTACTGGAGTTTCAGCTTTAGCATCATTCCTTCCAAAGAACACCCAGGACTGATCTCCTTCAGAATGGACTGGTTGGATCTCCTTACAGTCCAAGGGACTCTCAAGAGTCTTCTCCAACACCGCAGTTCAAAAGCATCAATTCTTTGGTGCTCAGCTTTCTTCACAGTCCAACTCTCACATCCATACATGACCACTGGAAAAACCATAGCCTTGACTAGATGGACCTTTGTTGGCAAAGTAATGTCTCTGCTTTTCAATATGCTATCTAGGTTGGTCATAACTTTCCTTCCAAGGAGTAAGCATCTTTCAATTTCATGCTTGCGATCACCATCTGCAGTGATTTTGGAGCCCCCAAAAATAAATTATGTTACTCATCAATGATAGATGCCAAAGGATTAAAAAATAAATAATACATTAAAATATTGAGGGGACTTCCATTTCTGGAGAAGTTGGAATAAATATTTTTTTTTTTAAAGCTGCAAGAAAAACCTACTCTCTGTGGTTAAGGGTTTCTCAACCTTGACACTATTGACATTTCACCCAGAAATCCCTCTGTTGTTGGGGCCCTGATATGTATTTAGCAGCATCCCGGGCCTCTGGCCACTAGATGCCAATAACAACATCAGTTGTGACAACAAAAAATGTCTTCAGACACTGTCAAGTATCACCTGAAGGGCGTATCATCCCTAATTGAGAGCTGCTCTCTCTAGCCACAGGACTTAAAAAGGATAGCCCTAGAGGAATGAACCCTCTCGAATAAGCCTAGCCTACTCTAGAAAACATCACGACACAGCCACATCGCTCGGCCTCCTCCCAGGCACTGCTGAAAGCCAAAGGAGGAACACTGCTGACCTTCCTTGCCCCCCGCTAATTGAGCAGAGATAGCATTCATCTCCCTTCCCACCAGGTGCTGCAGAGATGGTGGGTGTAGCCCCATTGACCATGCCTGCTTGGCACTAAGATAAAAGGAATAAGACAGTGCCCCTTCCTCTCTTCCTGGGCATAGTCCCCACAGAGGCCACACAGCACATAGAGAAACCCTGTTGACCACCACAGGCACTGTACCAAGTAAAGGAGAGCAAACAGGCCAGCACCCACCTCCTTTCAACTAGAGAGAACCAAAGACACAGAGAAGAGGAAACTGGATAAAGGAATCTCATAAATCTGTACATGAAATGGTCATATATGAAAATGTGTATAACCTAAATGGTCCATGAAAAGAAAGAAAGTGTTAGTCACTCAGTCATGTCCGACTCTTTGCGACCCCACGGACTATAACCCATCAGGCTCCTCTGTCCATGGGATTTCCCAGGCAAAATTACTGGAATGGGTTGCTATTTCCTCCTCCAGGGGATCTTCCCAACCCAGGGACTGAACCCACATCTCCTGCATTGCAGGTAGATTCCAGGGACTGAACCCACATCTCCTGCATTGCAGGTAGATTCTTCACTGTCTGAGCAACCAGGGAAGCCAAATGGCCTATGCATGGAATCAATCTAAATCAATACAGAAGAAGTTTGAGAACTGAGCTATAATGAGAAATACCACCCAGGTTTCAAATTAGCCTGTGGGTAATCAATCAGAGCAGACCAGAATAGCATAACTGCCAGGAGCCGGCATATTGCATATTGAGTGCATATTGCATATTGAGTGCAGCACTTTCCACAGCATCATCTTTCAGGATCTGGAATAGCTCAACTAGAATTCTGTCACTGCTGGGAGCCAGCGTGAGGAGCTTCACCCATGACAAAGGTCATGAGGAAGGAGGCTCGGCATATGCAAAGGCAGGATCGAGCCTCAGGAGTCCCCCTGGAAATTCTCGAGCATCTACCCCCAAAACCAGAGTCTGCCTACTTTCTGCTTTGTGCTTTCACCTACACCTCTGACTTTACGGGGGGGCTGTCCCCCACTACCTCTCTCTGAAAAAAGAGTTAGCTTACAGCTCCAGTTAATAATTCCTGGGTGTGACAGTGTTTCAACCTGCAAACTCCTTTGGAAATCCTCTAGCCTGCCTGAATAGGTTTTTCCGGCCACATGTGATTGTTCAGAGCCTCCCAATTGTGAAAGGCAGGAGATGTTCTAAACTGTCTAAACACAGATTCCTTTGAGTAGTTAAAAGATTGATTAGAAATTGTATTGGTGAAGGGTTTTTCACTTATTGGGCCAATGTTTGCTGCTAAGTCTCCATATCTCTTACCTGCTGTGTCCCTGGCAGTGTATTGATTAATATAATTGGCATAAGTAGTAGCTTTAATGTTTGTAACCTTGGACCCTTGAGTTAATTCTTTTCTTGATTGAGCCCACCACACCTTTGCCCTATAGGAATGCAGCTTTATTTAATGCTTTTGGAGGGTGGCTCCTGACTTTGGAATAATCACCTTTAGAGAAAAATAAGTTTCTTAAAATGTTAACAGGTCTCCCGGCCAGAAGATGATGTAAATCACCTGAACTTTTGCATATGATAAGTTTGAAAGTCTGGCTTCGATTAGGACCAGGAACTGCTGTCCTTGCATGACTCCACCCCTTCCCCCATTATCCTCTATGCATAACTTAAGGTATAAAAACTACTTTGGAAAATAAAGTGCAGGCCTTGTTCACCGAAACTTGGTCTCCCCATGTCGCTCTCTCTCTCACTCTGGCTGAGTCTCCATCTGGAGCGCGGAACCCGCCATGCTTACTAATTATGCCTGGGCTTCTAAGATCGGACCGGGAAGGCCTCAGTGTCTCCTGTCCTTCGGGAGAACGGAAGGACGCCTGCGGCCTACGTAAGTGGTGCAAACTTCTTGTCTTGAAGTTTTATTTGTCTCCCGCGTAAACCAAGCTACTCAGCCTCTTTTCTCCACTGAATTTCCTCACTGAGCTATCCTCATTCTATTACTCTTTATATCTTTGATAAATATTTAAATAAATAGGTCGCCTATGCCATCTCTCCTTCAAATACCCTGGATCAGTCAGAGCTGGACCCCAGCACATAACAAAGGCTATGAAAACCAAACTGACAGTCAAACCACAGCCCATAAAAGGCTGAGAACATGAGTTTTGAACCTAAGCTGGCTGATTGGTTCCTACTTAAACATGATACTTTTGGAGGCAGTGTCATGTAATACTCAAAATGTCTAAGATACAACCCAAACGTATTTATCATACCAAAAATAGGAAATCTCAAACAAGAACAAGACAATCAACAGTAACACCAAGAGGACACATATGTTGGAATCACATGGCAAAGATTTTAAAGCAGTTATTTCTAAAATGCTCTAAACAAAAATGATAAAACCTCTTCAAACAAATGGAAAATCAAGTCTCAGAAACATACTGAAGATATAAAGAACAATGAAGTAGAACTATTGGAACTGAAAAATACAGTAACCAAAAATCTTTTTTAAAAATCATTGTCTGCATTCAGTGGCCAAATGGAAATGACAGAAGAATCCAAGGTCTTCAAGGGACCTTAAAGATTTATCAACAGAAATTGTTCAATCCAAACAATAGAGAGAAAAGGGTAGCTTTTCAAAGGATCCAGCATTTGTGCCATCAGAATCCCAGAAGGTGGGGAGAAAGAACACAGGACTGAAAAACTATTCAAAAAATTACGACTGATGGACTTCCCTGGTAATTCAGTGGTTAAGAATCTGCCTGTCAGTGCAGGGTACTTGGGTTTGATGCCTGGTCTGGGAAGACTCCACAAGCCACGAGGCAACGATCTAAGTCGTGCGCCACAACCACTGAGCCCGAATGCCCCAGAGCCCATGTCTCACGACAAGAGAAGCCACTGCAGTGAGAAGCCCGTGCTAGAGAGTAAGCCATCTCGCTGTAACTAGAGCCTGCATGCAGCAACAAAGACCCAGCACAGCCAAAAGTAGATAAATACATTTTAAAGAAAAGAAATAACAACAAAAGTTCCCATACTTGGAGAAAGACATAAATCTAAAAAATCAAGAAGCTGAATAAATCCCAAATAGGAGAAGCCCAAGAAATCCACACCCAGACTTAAATTTCTAAAAACTAAAGACAACAAAACATCCTGAAAGTAGTCAGAGAGAAACAATGCATTGCTACCTATGTTGGAATAACGACTCAGACGGTGTGTTTCTCATCTGAAATAATGGAGACCAGGAAGAAGTGACACTTTTTGTTTTTTTTTTTCAAGTGATAAAATTAAAGAACTGGGAAATATTTGGATTATCAGGAATGAAGAACAGTAACAAAGATGATAAATATTTGGGTGAATGTAATAAACAATTCTCCTCTTGAGTTCTTTAAAATATGTTTGACTTTTGAAAGCAAAACTTCTAACTCTGTCTTATGGGGTTTTCAATGTATGTGTAGTGGTTTTTAGGGCTGCCAAAACAAAGTACCACAGACTGGGTGGTTTAAACAATATGAATTTATTTTCTCACAATTCTGGAGTCTAAAAATCTGAGCTCAAAGTGTTGCAGATGTGATTTCCTCTGAAGCCTCTCTCATGCTGGTAGATGGCTGTCTTCTCCTCGTGTTTTCACATTCTCTTCCCTCTATGTCCAGATTTCCTCTTCTTATAAGGACACCAGTCATACTGGATTAGGGCCCACCCTAATGATTTCATTTTAACTTAACTTTTAATTTTACCTCTTTAAAGATCCTATTGCCAAATACAGTCACATTCTAAAGTTCTGGGGGTTAAGATTTCCACCCGTGAATTTTTGAGGGACACAATTCAGTCCATAATACATGTGAATAAAACATATAACTAGAAAATATAAGGGGTGGGGGAGGGAGTCACTAGGGACTTAAATGGTGGTAAAATTTCTACATTCCACTGAAATAACACAATATTGATTAGAAGTAGACTGAGAAATGTTAAGTATGTACATTATAATTCCTGTGCAACTATGTTAGGCAACAAGATAATCAATAGTTTGTTCTCTATGAGTCTGCTTCTTTTTTAATTCATTTGTGTGTTGTATATTTTAGATTCTACATATAAGTGCACTTGCATTTATCTCCATTTCTGCATCTCTGAAACTAGAGAAAAGGTAAAAACCAGACTAAAAGCTAAACTAAAACTAAACTAAAAGAGCAAGGGAGAAACAAGAGTAGGTGAAAAGATCAACACATCATTGGAAGATTGGAAGGAGATAGCAAAAAACCAAATCTTGCTCACCTTTCCCCAAACTACTACAGGGGATACATCACAATAAGCAAGCCAATACATGTTGTAGAATCCCAGAATGACTCTGTAATTGTAAGTGGCAAAGAGGGACCAAGACTGAAACAGAAGAATGGGCTGAAGGACTTGTAAAGCACTCAGAATCCAGAAGGCCCCGGCTTCTGCTAATGAAGCCAGAGGACTATTTCTTTCCTAACACTAGCAACTGAACTGTGCTCCCCTAAAATGCGTAATTCACTAACCCCTAATGTGATTGTATTCAGAGACAGGGCCTGTAAAGATGTAATTAAGGTAAAATGAGGTCATATGAATGGGGCCCTAATTCAAAAGGCCGATAAGACTAATCCTCAGTCTTATCAAGAGGAGGAGACATAAGAGGACACGGTGAGAAGGCAGCCATCTGCAAGTCAGGAAGAGGATCCTTGCCAGAAACCAGCCCTGTGGGCACCTTGATCTTAGACTTCCAGCCTCCAAAATCAGGAGAAACTGTTGCTTAAGCCACTCAGTCTGTGTTATTCTATTATGGTGGCCTACACTGACAGAGACACTATGGCAGAGAGGCTCTGGGTTTGGAAACCAGTCATCTGGTGTTAAGGATGAAGTTCTGTACTGAAAACAGGGTCTTCAGGAAGAGCCCAGATAATGAAGGGAAAGACCACTGGATACCTTCACCTCCCAAACTCACAGAATCATAGAAGCTGGGCCTATAAGTATGTGTGCAGAGTGAGAAACAGAAAACTTTGTTCAAGGGTCAATGACAGCATAAAAGGAGTTTTGACCTTGCAGACCCTCTATAATTCTTAGGCACTTTGACCACCCTGGGTTCCCAGGTCCACACTGTGAGAAGTGAGTAAAGGATGGGATCCAGGAAAAAGAGGAGGCTCACAGTAGAGAAATAGACTGAATTTAGCAAACATGTGCATGGTTAGTCTACGCAGGCCACCATGCTTATTCAGTAGAATGACAAAGTTGAGGAAATATACATAAAAGTAGATCATTTCCTCAAGAGGCATATAGAACAGACAGGGGTTAAAATAGAAAAATATAACTTAAGAAATTTATATACAATAAATGATGGATTCTGTTTGGGAGAGTGATAAAGACTTCAGAGAGAAAACAGCATGTGGTTTGGACCACAATGTAGGAGAGACACCTTTTTAATAAAATGATTTCAGACTCTCCCTTTCATTTTATTCCTTTTAATATTTATTTGGCTGTACCGGGTCTTTGCTGTGGCATACAGGACCTAGTTCCCTGACTAGGGATTGAACCTGGGTCCTCTGCTTTGGGAGTGTAGAGTCTTAGCCAGCAAAGTCCACCACCAGGGGGAGTCCTTCCCTTTCATTTTACATAGGCTGATTTTACTGGATAAAAACAGAAATGTTTGTCTCAAGGATCTAACTCAATTTCTAAAGACTAGGATAGTCTTACCTCAATTACAAGGAGCTAATGACTCTAGTTACAGCTCTTTCACTATAGAATAGCTTTCAGGTGATAAATAGCAACCAAAAATGAAAGTGTTCCAAGTTTCAAGAAAGAGACATGCAATCAAAATCAATACTTTCCATCAGGCAAAACTTTTTATGATAGCTTCATTTTCTAAGCTCTAACTTAGAGTCAATAATTGTAAAGCAAGAATTCAAACAGTAGTTTGTCATTACACAAAACTATCAGCCAGTCAGGAACTATCCAGTTTTCAGGTATCTGTCACCCTGTTACTAACTCAAAAACAATGATTTAAAATTAATAAAATCACTGGAAAGAGAATACAGTACAAGCATATAGAGGCTTAAACTGTAAATAATCTCTTATTATTTACATGTAATCTCCCATGTAATGCCTCACACACAAGCAAGGTGGCTTAATGAAATTAAAATCCTTTTGTCCCTAAGAGAGGATTGATACAATTCTCATCCCCTTATTTTTCTCAGTCTGTGTCCTTCATCAGCTTTCAACCCAAATTTTAGTTTGTCCTGTTTTCCTTTACTTTTTAACTCCCAAAAATAAGACTTTGGGTATTTTAATTTTTATAAATTTCTAACAGCTTTCATGAAATGAATTCACTAAGCATACAGGCTTCGGCTTATTTCAAGCTCCCTAAAGCAGTATATCATTCGGATATGACTTTCCCAATAATAGCTAAAGGTCAAACATTACCTTCCCTGCCCCTCTTCTACCACCATCCTTCCTACAGCACATCAGCTCTCTGTAGGTGGGAGGGCCATTAGTTTCTAAGGAAGGCAATTATCATCAGGACCTTAACAACCTAATGTTGTCTAAAGTTTTAAAGAGGAATGTGATACTCCAAAAAAAAGTCCAATTGAAGATATAGATTAAAAAGTTTAATGGGAGTATGGCAGACAGAATTCAAGACGGTCTTCAATTGTCCCCATCTCCTAGTTGTCCACTCTTGTTCAATCCCTTCAAGTTTAGGCAGAATCTATAACTTGCTTCCAACCAACAGAATATGACAAGGATTGTTAATGCCTGTCTTTCTAGGAGATTCTGTTCCTTCCTAACTTTGATAAAGTGGCCATATTGTTGAGGCTAGTATCTGAGGATGACCTCTAGTCAAGAGCCAGCAAGAAACTGACATTCTCAGTCCATCAGCCCACCAGCCTGAGTATTTACAGGGCCTGAGTCTTGGTGATACTATGTTAGCTTAGAAGGGGATCCTTCCCCAGTCAAGCCTCAGTTCTTCAGATGAGAATCCAACCCTGGCTGACACCTTAATTGCAACCTTGCAAGACTCCTGACTTTCAGAAGCCTGCCCAGACTCTTGGCCTAGAGGGATAACAAATGTGTGTTGTTTTAATCCACTGAGTTTGTTGTAATTTGCTATTCAGTAATAGATAAAAAATAAAGGGAAAGCACAAAGAAATATAACACATATAGCTATAATTATGATGGTAATTATCACGCCTAAACTCTAATAGCTGACTCTGTACAAACAGACCCATTAGGGAAAACATAGCAGTGAACCTCTAAATAGCCTGAGGAAAGGGTGGTAGGGGCTGAGGGTTGTCCTCTACCTCCATGGAGAAGCAGGAGAGGGCTGGTTGAAGACAACCTAACTTCTGGGGACTCTACAAACCTGAGTCGGACAGAGCAGTGTATCTCAGGCAAAACCCAAAGGAATAGTGAAACCAAAGGAAAATCATGATTGGCAGGTACAAAGATTAAAGCATGAGCTGGGAAGCAAGGGAAACCATGGAACTATCAAGATGTGCAGAGACCAGCCCCCCAGCGGCACAAGTGAGACAAAGGCAGGCTACTCTCAGAGCCTGGATGGCCAAAGTCAGGACCGATAGAGAGAGCAGGCAGATGAGGTCATTACATACGGGCATTACTAGAAGGTTAAGCCTTTTTAGACCACCAGCAATATGCTCAGGTTTATCACCATTATTGGACAAGCTTTTTTGAGACTTGAGAGCCAGGAGGGCATCAAATGCTGAGGATACACCCTGAAGCAACCTCCACCCCGTGCTACAGCTGCCCATCAGTCATGGCCACACACGAGGGGCACATCACAAAGCCCAGAGAGGCCCCCAAGAGCCAATCAGCAGAGACGGTTCCAGAATCCTCCTGGATCTTCAATAAAAATGGTAGTTATTGGACCCCTCTAAATGCCCGGCACTGAAACCTCACAAGTTGTTCAAAGCTGTACATGTGCACATGCACCACAAGCCCATGTGTCGCATCACATTTGTGCAAAATGATAAGCCTCAGGGAAGAACACATCACAATTAATGTTGCTGTTTAGTTGCTCAGTCGTGTCCCCACGACTTCTGCGACCCCACAGACTGTGGCCCACCAAGCTCCTCTGTACATGGGGTTTCTCAGGCAAGAATACTGGAATGGGTTGTCATTTCCTTCTCCTGGGGATCTTCCCCACCCAGAGACTGAACTTACATCTCTTGCACTGCAGGCAGATTCTTTACCACTGAGCCACTTGGGAAGCCCATCAATACTTCTATTTAAAATCTGAGTTCTGTACCTTCAGGTGATTTTTCCTCGAGTCTCTTCCTTGGAGTCTTCATTTCCAAACAGGTCATTTGGTCTTCACTTTATATTCTTCAGTAGTCCCTGGTGGCTCAGACGGTAAAGAGTCTGCCTGCAGTGTGGGAGACCCAGGTTCGATCCCTGGCTAGGGAAGATCCCCTGGAGAAGGGAATGGCAACCCATTTCAGTATTCTTGTCTGGAAAATTCCATGGATGGAGGAGTCTGGCAGGCTACAGTCCACGGGGGCGCAAAGAGTCGGACACAACTGAGCGACTTTCTTTATATTCTTCACAAGGAAAAATGGAACCAATGACTGGGGACCCCATTTCTGAAGGTCAGATTGTTCTTGTAACACAAGGTACACATTACAGGAAGAATGTTGTAGGGAATGAGAAGAGAAATATTTAATGGCTACTGTGTGCACAAGCTCAGTTAATTCTTGCAACTCTTCATGTGGAATAAGACAAACCTCTGGGAAGTTAAAACAACTTCCTAAGGTTATGCAGCCAGAATGGCAGGGCCAGAGTTTGGAATGTGGGTAGCTCTGAAACTGGGTCTGTGCTGTCTTCCACCATCCCACACTGAGTTCCTCAAGCTCGAAATTTCTATTGAGCTAAGTCAATTGAAAATCTAACTTTGACTGGTAAAAAGATTATAATTAAGGTAGTGTATAAATATATTAGTATGTAAGCCAGGGAAATTTTTTCAAATAGGGTAGATAAAATCATTATATGTCTCTTAATCTTTGCTCCATTGTAAGTTAAAGTATAAAATGTGATTTAGTGCATTCCTAAAATCAGAACTCTCAAAAATAATATACTCTGGCAGTAAGAAAATCTAATGAAGGGGGTTCCCTGGCAGTCCAGTAGAGTGTAGTAGTCCCTACACTCCCAATGCAGGGGGCACGGATTTGATCCTGGGTTGGAGAACTAAGATCCCGCATGCTGCACAGATCAGCAAAAAAAAAAAAAAAGTAAAGGAATGGTATCTGTGCTTAAATTTAAAGTGCCTAAAATCAGTTGTGTATAGTCCCTTAATGGAAGGTTGATAAGAACTTTATTTGCAATATATATGAGCTTCAGAAACTGCCCTAATTTATTACAAAGAGCTATCAATCAATTTTATGATCATTTTAACATACAGATAACCATTGTCAAATGGCATAATGGGCATGTTTTAACCAACCCATAAGGCTAAACCATAGTAGTTAATTACTAAATGATACCCTAGGGACCTAAAAGAACAACTGCCATCCACATCTACCCACACTTAGGAGGTTCACTCCTCCCAAGAGATTTGGCCCATTTCTATTTCAAAACATTAGAAAGTCAGCTCAGTCAAGAAAAAACTTCACTGAGCTTTCTAAATCAAAGATGCCATGCTGAAATTTAAACTTGGGGAATTCTAAATAGTATGAAATTAATCATTCTAACTTTCAGAACGTTTCATCAGGGTAGCATCAAATGAGTAAATCAGTTCAGAACACTGTCTCCGCACCCATATTTATGTTTTTTCCTGGAATTTAATTCTTGGTTTAAAAACAGGAGGAGGTGTTTGCAAAACAAAACAAGAATAAGCAGCTTCTCATACCCTTTCTTCTACACCATTTGTAATTACCCAGGCTCTCTCAACTTTTCAAACTTAGAACAAATCCACAACCCATACATGTCAAATCAGAGCATTTCTCAGAACTCTGGTTACTATCTTGCATCGCTAACAAGTTCTAAACATTATCATCACTAATTGCAGAATCGTTACTTCTCTTAATTGCAAGAGCAGCATGGGGGTTATGGGAAGAAAAAAGCATACACAGAGGCATACTAACCATCAGTGATTGAAATAACATGATATCTTGGAATTGCTTTCAAAAACAGCACCTAAAAAGGGGGTGTGAAGATAGGCAGATGCAAAATGCTGATAATTTTTAAAGCTGGGTTACCTGAGTACATTGGGTTCATTATCCTATTCTCGGTTCTTTCATATGTATATGAAATTTTCCACAATAAAAAGTTTTGTGAACATTATCATCTCAAACCAGATTTAGGAGTCCAGAATTAAGTCTTTCAGTATTATTTTGCTCAATAAGTAAACTCCAAAATATTAGACAAAAATGCCTAGAGTTAAAAATCAACATCCCAGACTGTTGTTTGTTTTTTATTTTTTTTAATAGAAGTATAGTTGATTCACAATATTGTGTTCATTTCTGTCATATACCAAAGTGATTCAGTTACACATATATGTCAGAAAGGGGATGTTTAAAAAAAGCAATTCCTTTTAGAAATCACACTAAAAAAAGAAAAATACGTAGGAATAAACCTGATTGAGGAGGTTAAAAGAATTGTATGCTAAGAACTATAAAACATTAATAAGGGAAATTGAAGATGATTCAAGGAAATGACAAGATATCCAATGATCTTAGATTGGAAGAATTAATACTGTTTCAAGAAGAGGATGACAGAGGATGAGATGGTTGGATCGCATCACTGACACAATGGACATGAGTTTGAGTAGGCTCCAGGAGTTGGTGATGAACAGGGAAGCCTGGTATGCTGCAGCTCATGGGGTCACAAAGAGTCAGACACAACTGAGCAACTGAACTGAACTGAATATTATTAAAATGGCCATACTACCCAAAGCAATCCACAGATTTAATACAATCCCTACCAGGTGACTCAAGGGTAAAAAATCCTCCTGCCAATGCAGGAGACACTGGTTCGATCCCTGGGTCAGGAAGATGTCCCAGAGGAGGAAATGGCAACCCACTCCAGTATTCTAGCCTGAAAAATCCCATGAACAGAGGAGTCTGGCGGGCTACAGTCCATGCAGCTGCAAAGAGTCAGATATGACTGAGCTATCAAATTCAGTTCATTTCAGTTGCTCAGTCATGTCTGACTCTTTGTGACCCCATGGACTGCAGCACCCCAGGCCTCCCTGTCCAGCACCAACTCCCGGAGTCTACCCACACTCATATCCATTGAGTCAATGATACCATCCAACCGTCTCATCCTCTGTCATCTCCTTCTCTTCCCACCCTCAATCTTTCCCAGCATCAGGGTCTTTTCAAATGAGTCAGCTCTTCGCATCAGGTGGCCAAAGTATTGGAGTTTCAGCTTCAACATCAGTCCTTCCAATGAACACTCAGGAAATTACCCATGACATTTTTCACAGAACTAGAACAAATAATCCTAAAATTTACATGGAACCATATGTTTTGATTTGCAAATTTACAGAAGACTTGGAAGAATAGTACAAAGAACTCCTAGATTCACCAAATGCTAAGGTCTGGCACATTTTCTCTCTTTTCTTGTATAACACACATACACACACAAGTGCACACATACACATGAGCATTTTTCTCCTAAACCATTTGAGATTTTGTTGCAGACATCATGTCCCTTTACCCCTAAAGACTCCAGTTTCTCCTAAGAAAGATGGTCCCTTCCAAACTGCAGTTAAAACATCCTATTTACGGAATTTAGCATTGATACAAGGCTATTTTAATGGCAAAAAGTGAAAAGGAACTAAAGAGCCTCTTGATAAAGGCGAAAGAGGAGAGGGGAAAAAGCTGACTTAAAGCTCAATATTCAAAAACCAAAGATCATGGCATCCAGTCCCATCACCTCATGGAAAATAGATGGGGAAACAGTGGCAGATTTCATTTTCTTGGACTCCAAAATCACTACAGACTGTGATTGCAGCCATGAAATTAAAAGATGCTTGCTCCTTGGAAGAAAAGCTATGACAAATCTTGACAGTGTATTAAAAAGCAGAGACATCACTTTGCTGACAAAGGTCCATTTAGTCAAAGCTATGGTTTTTCCAGTAGTCATGTATGGATGTGAGTGTTGGACCATAAAGAAAGCTCAGTGCCAAAGAATTGATGCTTTTGAACTGTGGTGCTAGAAAAGACTCTTGAGAGTTCCCTGGATAGGAAGGAGATCAAACCAGTCAATCCTAAAGAAAATCAACCCTGAATATTCATTGGAAGGACTGGTGCTGAAGCTGAAGCTACGATACTTTGGCCACCTGATCCAAAGAGCCAACTCTGGAAAAGACCCTGATACTGGGAAAGACTGAGGCCAAGAGGAGAAGGGGGTGACAGAGGATGACATGGTTGGATGGCATCCCTGATTCAATGGACATGAGTTTCAGCACACTCCAGGAGATAGTGGAGGACAGGGAAGCCTGGTGTGCTACAGCCCATGCGGTCACAGAGTTGGACATGACTTAGTGACTGTACAACAACATGGCTATTATCCAACATACAATCCATACTCAGATTTCCCAATTATCACAATATTGTCCTTGGTAGCATTTTCTCCTAATTTGGGTCTTATCCAAACCATCTATTGCATTTACGTATCTCTTTAGTCTCCTTCATTCTAGAACAGTGCCTCAGCCATCTTTCATGACACTGACTTTTGTGAAATGTCTCCAAAAGTGGGTTTGTCTGATATTTCTCCCTGATGAGAACCAGGGTACCCATTTTTGGCATAAGTAACCCTCTATCCTTCTCAAGGTTTCAGATCAGGCAGCACAGGTTACCAGCTTGCCCTATTACTAACTAGTGATGCTACCTTTGATGGTTGGTTAAGGTAGTGAACCCCATGTTTCTGCACTATAACATTACCATTTCCCCCTGTGCAATTAATAAGAAATCTGTGAGGAAATTACCCCAAAATGTAAATATTCTGGTGTTCAGGTTTTCACACAATAGTTTAGCATCCACGGATGATTCCTGTATGAATCAGTAATCTATGATGGTTGCAAGGGCTTCCCTTGTAGCTCGGTTGCAGTGCAGGAGACCTGGGTTCAATCCCTGGGTTGGGAAGATCCCCTGGAGAAGGAAATGGCAACCCACTCCAGTATCCTTGCCTGGAAAATCTCATGGACAGAGGAGCCTTGTGGGCTGCAGTCCACGGGGTCGCAAAGAGTCAGTCACAACTGAGCGACTAACACTAACTTACTTACTTATTTATGATGGTGGCAAAGTAGTAATTTTCTAACTCTTTTTGTCTCTGTTTTTTAGTTGGCATTATTTGTAAGCTGTTTAATAATAATTATGACTGGAAATAATTTTACTTAAGAATTTGAGTTCCTTTTACTACAATCAAGCAATTTTCTTTTAAATACTCAACATCCTAAGTCCTAAACATCTTGAGTAGCTATTTGGCAGAGCTTGCTAACCTTTACCTGTGTAGGGTCTAAATTTGATTTTCCCTCCCCTGCTGTCTCTTCCTTCTATCCTCCAGGACTAGGCACAGAGTAGAAATCACTGCTGGGATAAGTAGGGTGGGGAAGAAGTAAAGTGCAGGTTGTCGACCAGTAGCAGGAGGAGGAATGGCCTGTGGGGTAGTAACCTGGATGTACCCAGCCAAAATGATAGACAACCAACCAGTAAACCAGGAGCAAGCAGATGGGGACTAGAAGTTTTCCTGATAAAACCAAATATTCATCCACAGCAAGAAGGGCCCGAGATTGCCAGGGCATAATACAATTATATATTTCCAACATTGCCCAAATATGCCTGGCTGTTCCTAAGAAATTACACTTCTAAACAGATTACAGTGACTTTAACAATAAAGACTCATAAGGGCAAGTACTAATAATGGAACAAGTGACACAAATGGAAGAAAAAGAGAAAAGTACTTCACTGTGATCTGGAAACACAAAACTATCTGGAATACTTGTTACTGAGAAACTCAAGAAACATAGGCCAAATACTTAAGTACCACCACTTTATATAATAACCAAGCTGCTCATACTAACAGAATTTGGGTTTGTTTTTTATCCCCTACTAGTCTCCTTTTTTTTCCACTATAGTTCCTCCCAATTGTTTCAACCTTTTAAGATCTCATAAACCTGAATTTTACAAATAAAAATATGAATTGCCCAAGGGGAGTTTAGTTTGATGGTCTCAAAGATCCTTCCCATTTCACCACACCTCTCTGAAAACCAAGGTGAGGCCCTCAGAGTCTCCATTCTTCCTCTGGAATCTGCCTTCAGAGGGCATGTTGTCTGGGCATTCTTCTTGTGAACATTATAAGTTGCCAGGCAAATATTTTTAAAATATTACATACCACATTTGTAAAAAAAAAAAAAAAAAAGTCCTTCTGGATTACTTCCAGGAATAACTGGAGAGGATTCTGGTTTTGCTTAACTTTAGAACCAATTTTTCTCTCAAGAGTAAATTTCTTTGGGGACAAAAATAGAGAAAGCGTCCACTGTAGCCCAAAGGCAACACTGCCCAGGTGTGATATATGTTCACGATGCCATGTACCTGCAACACATTGACAGGACTGAAGAAGTGACCGTCTCTCTGTGCTCCTACCTGCCTCTCACCTGTCATTCCCACATCTACAGAGAGAAGACAGGGAGCATAGTAGCTTCAGCAACACCTGAAACTTGAATAAAACATCAATTCTCAGGCTACAACACAGACTTACTGAATTGCAGATTTTGCAAGTGGGAGCCAGCAACCTGTGATAACAAGCCCTCCAGGAGATTCTGATTCAGATTAAAATCTGAGATGTATTACTTTAAAAAAATAAAAATACTGAGGCTCAAGGATTTTTGAAAGCTCTGGGAGTAATTATAAAATGCAGGCAAGCTGAGAACTGACCAAAGAACTCTGCATCTAGGAGAAGCCCTTTCCAGGATCACCTTTACACTAACAGTAAAAGAACTGTGGATCTTTAAGCTGCAGACGTGGTCAAGATCTGGAGAGAATTTTTCAAGACACTGGCTGAGAATACTTTCTTTTCATTTCCCTAGTAGGGACACACAGTAAGTGTCTTACCCTACTTCTGAATAAGAACAAAGACAAACTAATTATCCTCTACATTCTGGAAACCTTCATACTTTCAGCTCCATGCCAACTGAAAACAAACATAATTAAGGTCGTACTTAAAAATCAGCTCAAAAGCTAAGCTGGTAGAAAATCATTACCATTTTTCCATAAACAAAACCAATGGGCTAAAGTTTTATTCTTCAATCAGTAGTTGAACATGGGGCTTCCCAGGTGTCGCAGTGATAAGGCATCTGCCTGCCAATGCAGGAGACGCAACAGACGCCAGTTCTATCCCTAGGTCGGAAAGATCCCCTGGAGTAGGAACTGGCAACACACTCTAGTATTCTTGTCTGGAAAATTCCTTGGACAGAGGAACCTGGCGGGCTACAGTCCATGGGGTCGCAGAGTCGGACATGACTGAGCACACACACGCACGCACACACACTCCCTTTGAGGCTCCGCTAATGCGCATCCAGCTTCCGACACATCTAACTTAACCAGCTTTCGTAGACGTGATTTCCATTTCCAAAAGCACTGAGCCAATAAAACAGTGATGCCAAGATGCCAAAAGCAGGCCAACCCAGCCTCTTCCAACACTTCCATTCAGTAGTTTTAACCTGACATCAACGCGCTCACCTGGTTCGCTGTCCATGGTGACCAGATAAGGTCTCTGGCCCCTGGGAACATGGCCCGGGTGGGCACATGGGGCAGTCGAGCAGTCAAGCCACCCTCATCCCCAGAAGGCGAACACGCAAAACCAGCCCCAGCACTCGGGGTGAACGTTAAATTCAACGCTAAATAAGCTCCCGGCGCCTGGATGGCAAGGTTCCCAAAAGGCCAGCTCTGGGCCCAGGGGCATCCCCAGAAGGGCTGCGTTGGCATCGAGCGTCCCCTCCACCTCACCTCGGCGTCCGCCGCTCGCCCTTCCACCGCATCCCTCCGGGACCGGGCTGCCGGGGCCGCCTGTGCCTCTCCGATCCTGCTGGCTGCAGAGGGTGATGGGCAGAGGGGCGCGGGGGCACCCGGCCGCGGCCCCCGCGAGCCCGGCACAAAGGCGGGCATCACAAAGAGGAAAACTTCCCGCCCCCGGGCCCCGCAGCCCCCCACCCGGGGCCTCGGCCGCCCGAGCGCACTTACTGTCGGTCGCCATGGTCCAGCCCGGGGCCGCGGGGCGACCACCCGCGCCTGGGGTACCGGCGCCGAGCCGGGCCGGCGCGCTCCTCGCCAGGCCCCGCGCGCTCGGGGGCCGCGCCGCGCACAGCCCCTCCCGCCGCGCGCCCCCGCCGCGCCGCCCCGCGCCCCGCCAGCGCCCGGAGAACCCCAGGCTAGCTGGCAGAGCCGGCCGAACCCCTGGGCCCGGCGGCTGGCCCACCCTTCTCCGCCTCGAAGCATCTGTCCTCTCTGCCGGACCCTCTCCCTAAGACAATGAAGGTAGCCACTTGGATAAATGCTCCTGGCCACGCTCCTTTCCCACTACACTCCCCCTATGTTCTTGTTTTTGTCTCTCCTTTTCCCAGTGGCCACCTCATCCTTGCCTCGACCTTCCTACCTGTGGCTTGGGAGCTCCAGCCACCGAAAGGAGCAAAGCAGGAAGAGATGAAGAGTGGAAAGTGCGTTCAGCCAGGTGCCGGACATTGATCTCCAGGCCCCAGAACTCCTGAGAATCCGCCCAACACCAGCCTGGTAGGTTTCAAGGGTCCAGTGTTCCTTGTGTTATCATCCGTTTTGTCTCCTGTGTGAAGACAGTGTCTGGCACTTAGTAGGCTCTCAGTAAATATCTGTTGGGTGAATGGTTCTGTGACAGAGGCCTGCAGGAATAAATGAAGGATTGAATAAAATGCCCAACTAACTGGATGCCACCTGGGTGAGCTGATTAACCCATGACCACTGGGAACCTAGCCCTACCAGCTGACTGCATGGATCCTTGAGTCTTGAATCAGCCTGAATGAGGGAGCCAGTGAATGAGTTTTGTGCCTCAGGGACCCTTCCTAGTTCAGGAGGGCTCCCAGCTGAAGCCACCTGTAAGAGCTGTATACACGTCCCTGAAGTGCAGAAACCAGTTTCTGATGGACTCTTGATTTGTCAGAGGGAGTGGTACACGAGACCCTGGATCCCTGATGTAAAGAATCAAAATGGCTCAAACCTGTGTTCTGAAGCATTATGGCGGCTCTTGACTTCTTACAGGTACACCTGTTTGTTGCATTTGGGAAGCATCCTCCACCCAATCAGTAGGGAACCCAGTAGGCTTCATTCCAGCCCTGGGCTGGATACCAGGAAGACCCTGGAGTAAGGCAGGGCAGAGCAGGTCCTGTTTGGCTGGGCAGACACAGGAAGCAACTGGACAACAAGGCAGGAGTCCCTTCTGATCTGTCCACAGAGCACAGATGAGGGAGACTTTGATATTGTTTGGGCCCCACATTCAGAGTAAGTCCATCTGAGGTGGGACTGGGGGCATCATTTTTAGGTTGTTTGTTTTTGATCTTTCTGTGTGTAACACAGGTGATTCTGAAGCACACTTCTAGTTAATAACCACAGAGATCTGACTTATTGGGCTTTCACATCAACCCTCTGTGGTAGCCCTCAAAGTAAAGAGACTTGAAATGAGTTAGATGGAGAACAGGAGGTGGGAGGGGATTAAAGGTGACCCAGAAGTTTTCATCTTGTTGGAGGCTCACAGACCAGGAGGGTTAAGCTGATTGGCGGGGAGGGGTGGGGAGGGGGAGATAGTGGTTTGGGTTTGGATTCATTTGAAGGGTCAGTAGAACATTGGTGAGGTTCTTTAATCATCAGTTGAACCTACTTATTTAAGTCAGAAAGAGGAAAAGTCATCACTCAAGGTATAAGTTCAATAATTGTTTTCTCAATGACTGACCAGTTTGACAGCAAGTTTGACAGCCTGGAGCCAGATGTCAGACGAGGAGGGGTTAAGCAATAGGTAGATCTCAAAGAACAGTGACCCAGTATCAACCATTTTCTCCAAAAGTTTGGCAGTACAGGGAAAAAGGGATGGAGAGCTTCAGAGAGTAGGATTGAGGTGAGGCTGGTTTTTTGTTTTGTATTTTGAGATAGAGGATTGTTCAGGAGGAAAGGTACATTTGTCCATATATTCAAATATGTAAAAAAAGAAATAACATGCTTTTCTATAAGTTAGCTTTCTGGGCCACCTCCCAATTCTACGTATTGTTGGGTCAGTTCACGGTAAACTCCCTCAGTTCAGAGCAGTTCTGAGATTACCCTCCCCACTTTCTCTTGTGGTCATGTCCATGTTCAAAGAAAACGACTGGATTGCTTTGGGGATGTGAAGAGGTATTGAGCACATCTCCTCCCTGTGAGGGGCTGCTTGTCTGGATTTCAGGGCTCATCAGACCTCCTCAGTCAGGACTGGCCCCTAGTTATTTGTCCACAAGCGCGGCATCCACTGCTCTGTCCTGTCACCCACACCCAAAGCCTCTCCGGGTCTGACTTTTTGTCCTTGAGGGGAGGGATGGCTACGTGCCCAGGCCATTCTGAAATCCAAAGGTGGGTGGTCCCATGGTTAGTATAGCATCTCCAAATGTCAGGGGAAACTCAGACTACTTCCATCTGCCACCTGGAGTCCCTGGGCAGCAGGCCCCCCTCATGATCACAATAAGATAAAATCTCATATCCTCAAATGATAACTTTCCAAAAGTGGGGAGGGGGGGCTATTCCAGCTATTCCTTCTCATATCTCTCTCTGCAGACAGGGAGAACACTCTTTGTAAAAGCTCCCTCCATCAACTCTTTCAGGATAGGGAGAAGACTGAACCAAGCATTTGTTCATAAAATGCTTTAGTTAGATTTCTAAAGGATGAGGGCTTTTTTGACTTTGATGTAATTGTGACTCAACCATCCCCATCCATGTTGCTTGAGTTCATTTCCAGGATAAGAAAAGACAAATACCTCTTATACACACACTGCATGGAAATCACCATATAGTCCCTCTGACCCTTGACCTGTGACCACATCCTGTTGACTCTATCACCACCCTAGCTATAAACAATCCTGAGAGCAGGGAGTGGGGAGGGGCTGCAGCCACTTGCTGTGGGTCTGCATCACGACAGAGGTTATTTTTGGTTGAAATAGTTATTGCTTTGTCTCTTTGTTAGAGTAGATAAAAATAGAAAAATTATTTTAACTATGACTTGTGCATGTAGCCTGTGAGCGTCTAAGGAATTTATCTGATAAGAGCAGAGAGGAGCTTTATTTTATATTAAAACTTGCCTTGATTTTCATTTGGACTCTGTATCTGTTCTAAGCATCTGAACTCAAATACCTCAGAACATTCAGATACAATATGGATAATGCTAACAAACAGGGGAAGCTTTTTCAAAATAGCTATTAGGTAATAAACATCATGCTCTCATTTAACCCTTGCAGGTCACACAGGGAAGGGCAGAAGAGAGACAGGGCTCATAGGTACAAGTCTGGTCCAGAAAGTAGAGGGCAAGGGCCTGGGAATTGGCCCTACTGTTTGGTGATTAAGTTTCCAGTAGTCACTGGAGAGAATCAGCGGCTTAAAATAAGAAAATTAGGTAAGGGAGAAATAGTAAGGAAGAGTCTGGGAACCAGGAAAACAAATAGGTCAAAATGATGGCTTTGCTCTTCAAAACTCTTTTGAACTCAACATTAATTTCTTTTTCTCAATAGGGATAAAAGACATATTTGTTAAAGAACATTCTAGCAGTTATTTTTCTTTAAAGTCAAAAATACACAATTATAGAAATAATACTAAAAATCTCAAGCCATATATGCTTACCCTACAATCAAGTAATCTTGGAGTAGGAGGAGGCAGGGGCCAGAGAATGCATCCTTGCTGTTATTCAGTTGCTAAGTCCAGTCCGACTCTTCACGACCCCATGAACTGCAGCACACCATCCTTTCCTGTCCTTTACTATCTCCCTGAGTTTGCTCAAATTCACGTCCACTGAGTCAGTAATGCCATCCAACCATCTCATCCTCTGACGCCCCCTTCTCCTCCTGCCCTCAATCTTTCCTAGCATCAAGGTCTTTTCCAGTGAGTCGTCTTTTCACATGAGGTGGCCAAAGAATGGGAGCTTCAGCTTCAGCACCAGTCCTTACAATGAATATTCAGGGTTGATTTCCTTTAGGATTGACTGGTTGGATCTCTTTGCTGTCCAAGGAACTCTCAAGAGTCTTCTCCAGCACAATTGGAAGGCATCAATTCTTCGGCGCTCAGCCTTTTTTATGGTCCAGCTCTCACACCTGTACATGACTAATGGAAAAATTATGGCTTTGACTATACGGACCTTTGTCAGCAAAGTGATGTCTCTGCTTTTTAATAAGCTGTCTAGGTTTGTCATAGCTTTCCTTCCAAGGAGCACGTGTCTTTTAATTTCATGGTTGCAGTCACTGTTCACAGTGATTTTGGAGCCCAGGAAAATAAACTCTGCCACTGTTTCCACTTTTTCCCCATCTATTTGTCATGAAGTGATGGGCCGAGATGCCACGATCTTAGTTTTTTGAATGTAGAGTTTTAAGCCAGTTTTTTCACTCTCTTTCTCCATCATTCAAGAGGCTCTTTAGTTCCTCTTCACTTTCTGCCATTAGAGTGGTATCATCTGCATATCTGAAGTTGTTATTTCCCCCAGCAATCTTGATTCCAGCTTGTTTCATCCAGCCTGACATTTTGCATGATGCACTCTGCATATAAGTTAAATAAGCTGTGTGACAACATACAGCCTTGAGGTACTCCTTTCCCAATTTTGAACCAGTCCGTTGTTCTATGTCCAGTTCTGTTGCTTCTTGTGTTGCATACAAGTTTCTCAGAAAACATCCTAACAGCTCTCAATTTTTGCCAAAGGTAAGCATATATCATCATTCACCAAGTCTGGGCCTCAGGGCACCTGGTCTAGAATCACCTTGAGAACTTGCTAAAAATGCATATCCTTTGACTCTTATCAACAGTTACTGGATCAGAAGCTGTAACAATGGGACCCTAGAATCTGCCTGTTAAATGAGGTGCCCTGATGGTGTTTCTAACACAGTCTAAAACTGGAGAACCTCTAACCCAAGAAAGAGTAGGTCCTCACAGGGTAATAAAACTGAAGATCTAAAACTTCAGACCCGGGAATTTCTGCTTTGCTCTTCTCTGACAGTGAAGAGTGGAGACATTGGTAAGCTACTAAATGCTGAGAGATGAGCCACTAAGAAACAAAGGCAGTGCTAATAAACTTGATCAGTAGATGGCTCTTACTTGGATCTAATTAAAGACCTCCATTTAAAAATGAAAATCCATTCCTTTTTATCGTTCATAAGGACAAGAACTGGTCACAATTATCTATAATTCCTTGTATCATAGTAAAAAGCTCCAAGTTATAGGGCCACATAGCTAAATATGTGGCCACAAGCTAAGTAACTTGGAGGAATAGTTGTTTTTTTTTTTAGCTAAAATAACAAGACATAATTTTTCAAAGCTGTATTTTACTTAAGCAATAAGTCTTGGACAAAGAGGGAATTATGGCTGGTAGGAACTAAAATACCCACTTGACTTTACCTCTGAGTATTTAATTTTCCCATTTGATATAAGAAAACAGAGCTGGATAACTATAAGGGGGAATGTTACTGAGTTTTAAACTGCTGATCTGCAATAATAATTTATTTCAAGGTAGAGTAAAATTTATGATTTAAGTAACTCATTTTTATGTCATTCTCTTTAGTTCTACTTTCTAAACCTTTAATCATCTTGCCCTCTTGATCTTGTGTTTACCTCTCACTGGGCCACCCAGTTTCTCTTCCTCTCATGCAAACTTCAGAAAAGAATGATCCAACCACAGAGCATCACTTAAACTGGAAATTTAAAACTCAGTGGATACAGCCATGGCCTGGCTTGGTACTTAGCTCCCCTTTGGTTCCATGAATTCCAGCCTAAAGAGGCTTGCCTGGAAGGCCATGCTTGCCTGCTTTTATTGCATGTAGTCACCTAGACTGTACAAATCGCTAGAGATACTCTCCTCATTTAAAACTTGTTATCAGAAAGTGTGTAAATCCACCAAAGAACAAAGAGATATCTGACTGTACAGCCCTATCATTTTCTTCCCTGAATCATTAAGTCCCAGTTATATAAGAGTGCAGTTTTGTGAATGAATTATATTTGTAAATATAAGGGATTTTTTAGAAAGAAGTCTGAGTTATTTACTGGTACAATATGTTTATGGGTAATTTTGCTGGTAATTCAATATTTTGTTGGGCATCGATGGTAACACTAAAGAAAACTAGTAACACTAGAGCTATATCTTTTGATTGTTGATTAATCTTTAATTATACACAGAATGACTTTTTAGACATATAATCTCTAAATAAAGGACAAGGTATTTGGCTCTTAAATTCAACACCATCAGTTTCTGCCAAGCAATTTTATAGGCAACTAGTTGAAGTTTACAAAGAGAATACCTTCAGTTAACCAAGTATAACAACATAGACAATGGATTGGGTTGGCCAACAAGTTCATTCAGGTTTCTCCATAAGATGTTATGGAAAAACGTGAACTTTTTAGCCAACCCAGTATCAATTATGCTGCAAGAAACTAAGAAACTATGAGCTAATCAACCATTTAAAACATTTAACAAAAAGCAGAAGAGTTAACAAATTTGAGACTTTAACAAAATTCATTTCATTTAAATCATGTACACTATATGAAGTTCTGATTCAACAAATTATGTGGATTAACTAAAATAGTTAACTGAGCTAATATAGCCCAATTCGTTAAGTACTATGGTGACAAGGTATCTGAAATCAACCTGTAGATAATGTATTTATATGAAAGCTTTTCTGCTGTTATCTACCTTAAGAATTTTTAAAATCTCATATTAAAGTGCTTGTAAGAAAATACTGGTGCATGTAAAAAAATCCCCTCATGGCATAACCTGTAATTGGCCTGATAGGCTTTGTAACTTGCAACCAAAAGCAAATTAATACACAATTTGATTATTCTCTACTGCTGAGTTAAAATTTGGAGAAGATTAACCTTCTGGAAGTATCAGGGATTTTGAACATATTTTCAGAAGTGCCCCAACTTCTTTCAAGCCATTCAGTTCAGTTCAGTCGCTCAGTCGTGTCTGACTCTTTGTGACCCCATGAATCACAGCACGCCAGGCCTCCCTGTCCATTACCAACTCCCAGAGTTCACTCAGACTCATGTCCATCGAGTCAGTGATGCCATCCAGCCATCTCATTCTCTGCCGTCCCCTTCTCCGCCTGCCCCCAATCCCTCCCAGCATCAGAGTCTTTTCCAATGAGTCAACTCTTCTCAAGGGGTGGCCAAAGTACTGGAGTTTCAGCTTTAGCTTCCTTATCATTCCTTCCAAAGAAATCCCAGGGCTGATCTCCTTCAGAATGGACTGGTTGGATCTCCTTGCAGTCTAAGGGACTCTCACGAGTCTTCTCCAACACCACAGTTCAAAAGCATCAATTCTTCGGCACTCAGCTTTCTTCACAGTCCAACACTCACATCCATAGATGACCACTGGAAAAACCATAGCCTTGAATAGACGGACCTTTGTTGGCAAAGTAATGTCTCTGCTTTTGAATATGCTATCCAGGTTGGTCATAACTTTCCTTCCAAGGAGTAAGCATCTTTTATTTATTTATTTTTTTATTTCACATGTTTCAATGCCATTCTCCCAAATCTTCCCACCCTCTCCCTCTCCCACAGAGTCCATAAGCCTGTTCTATACATCAGTGTCTCTTTTGCTGTCTCATATACAGGGTTATCATTACCATCTTTCTAAATTCCATATATATGCGTTAGTATACTGTATTGGTGTTTTTTCTTCTGGCTTACTTCACTCTGTATAATAGGCTCCAGTTTCATCCACCTCATTAGAACTGATTCAAATGTATTCTTTTTAATGGCTGAGTAATACTCCATTGTGTATATGTACCACAGCTTTCTTATCCATTCATCTGCTGATGGACATCTAGGTTGCTTCCATGTCCTGGCTATTATAAACAGTGCTGCGATGAACATTGGGGTACACGTGTCTCTTTCCCTTCTGGTTTCCTCAGTGTGTATGCCCAGCAGTGGGATTGCTGGATCATAAGGCAGTTCTATTTTCAGTTTTTTAAGGAATCTCCACACTGTTCTCCATAGTAGCTGTACTAGTTTGCATTCCCACCAACAGTGTAAGAGGGTTCCCTTTTCTCCACACCCTCTCCAGCATTTATTATTTGTAGACTTTTGGATCGCAGCCATTCTGACTGGTGTGAAATGGTACCTCATAGTGGTTTTGATTTGCATTTCTCTGATAATGAGTGATGTTGAGCATCTTTTCATGTGTTTGTTAGCCATCTGTATGTCTTCTTTGGAGAAATGTCTATTTAGATCTTTGGCCCATTTTTTGATTGGGTCATTTATTTTTCTGGAGTTGAGCTGTAGGAGTTGCTTGTATATTTTTGAGATTAGTTGTTTGTCGGTTGCTTCATTTGCTATTATTTTCTCCCATTCTGAAGGCTGTCTTTTCACCTTGCTAATAGTTTCCTTTGATGTGCAGAAGCTTTTAAGTTTAATTAGGTCCCATTTGTTTATTTTTGTTTTTATTTCCAATATTCTGGGAGGTGGGTCATAGAGGATCCTGCTGTGATGTATGTCAGAGAGTGTTTTGCCTATGTTCTCCTCTAGGAGTTTTATAGTTTCTGGTCTTAGGTTGAGATCTTTAATCCATTTTGAGTTTATTTTTGTATATGGTGTTAGAAAGTGTTCTAGTTTCATTCTTTTACAAGTGGTTGACATCTGCAGTGATTTTGGAGCCCCCCAAAATAAAGTCTGACACTGTTTCCACTGTTGCCCCATCTATTTCCCATGAAGTGATGGGACCGGATGCCATGCTCTTAGTTTTCTGAATGTTGAGCTTTAAGCCAACTTTTTGACTCTCCTCTTTCACTTTCATCAAGAGGCTTTTTAGTTCCTCTTCACTTTCTGCCATAAGGGGGGTGTCATCTGCATATCTGAGGTTATTGATATTTCTCCCGGCATTCTTGATTCCAGCTTGTGTTTCTTCCAGTCCAGCATTTCTCATGATGTACTATGCATATAAGTTAAATAAGCAGGGTGATAATATACAGCCTTGACGTACTCCTTTTTCTATTTGGAACCAGCCTGTTGTTCCATGTCCAGTTCTAACTGTTGCTTCCTGACTTGCATACAGGTTTCTCAAGAGGCAGGTCAGGTGGTCTGGTATTCCCATCTCTTTCAGAATTTTCCACAGTTTATTGTGATCCACACGGTCAAAGGCTTTGGCATAGTCAATAAAGCAGAAATAGATGTTTTTCTGGAACTCTCTTGCTTTTTCCATGATCCAGCAGATGTTGGCAATTTGATCTCTGGTTCCTCTACCTTTTCTAAAACCAGCTTGAACATCTGGAAGTTCACGGTTCACATATTGCTGAAGCCTGGCTTGGAGAATTTTGAGCATTACTTTACTAGCATGTGAGATGAGTGCAAATGTGCGGTAGTTTGAGCATTCTTTGGCATTGCCTTTCTTTGGGATTGGAATGAAAACTGACCTTTTCCAGTCCTGTGGCCACTGCTGAGTTTTCCAAATTTGCTGGCATATTGAGTGCAGCACTTTCACAGCATCATCTTTCAGGATTTGAAATAGCTCAACTGGAATTCCATCACCTCCACTAGCTTTGTTCATAGTGATGCTTTCTAAGGCCCACTTGACTTCACATTCCAGGATGTCTGGCTCTAGGTCAGTGATCACACCTTCGTGATTATCTGGGATGTGAAGATCTTTTTTGTACAGTTCTTCTGTGTATTCTTGCCATCTCTTCTTAATATCTTCTGCTTCTGTTAGGTCCATACCATTTCTGTCCTTTATCGAGCCCATCTTTGCATGAAATGTTCCCTGGGTATCTCTAATTTTCTTGAAGAGATCTCTAGTCTTTCGCATTCTGTTGTTTTCCTCTATTTCTTTGTATTGATCGCTGAGGAAGGCTTTCTTATCTCTTCTTGCTTTTCTTTGGAACTCTGCATTCAGATGCTTATATCTTTCCTTTTCTCCTTTGCTTTTCGCTTCTCTTCTTTTCACAGCTGTTTGTAAGGCCTCCCCAGACAGCCATTTTGCTTTTTGCATTTCTTTTCCATGGGGATGGTCTTGATCCCTGTCTCCTGTACAATGTCATGAACTTCATTCCATAGTTCATCAGGCACTCTATCTATCAGATCTAGGCCTTTAAATCTATTTTTCACTTCTACTGTATAATCATAAGGGATTTTATTTAAATCATACCTGAACGGTCTAGTGGTTTTCCCTACTTTCTTCAATTTACGTCTGAATTTGGCAACAAGGAGTTCATGATTTGAGCCACAGTCAGCTCCCAGTCTTATTTTTGCTGACTGTATAGAGCTTCTCCATCTTTGGCTGCAAAGAATATAATCAATCTGATTTCGGTGTTGACCATCTGGTGATGTCCATGTATAGAGTCTTCTCTTGTGTTGTTGGAAGAGGGTGTTTGCTATGACCAGTGCATGTTCTTGGCAGAACTCTATTAGTCTTTGCCCTGCTTCATTCCATATTCCAAGGCCAAATTTGCCTGTTACTCCAGGTGTTTCTTGACTTCCTACTTTTGCATTCCAGTCCCCTATAATGAAAAGGACATCTTTTTTGGGTGTTAGTTCTAAAAGGTCTTGTAGGTCTTCATAGAACTGTTCAGCTTCTTCAGCATTACTGGTTGGGGCATAGACTTGGATTACTGTGATATTGAATGGTTTGCCTTGGAAACAAACAGAGATCATTCTGTCGTTTTTGAGATTGCATCCAAGCACTGCATTTCAGACTCTTTTGTTGACCATGATGGCTACTTCAAGCCATTAGGTTAGTCTATCATTAAATTATGATCAAACAGCACTTTGGGGACCTAAATGAGTTAATAAACTCCCAAAGAACTATAAGTGGAATCTTGATAACCTAGGAGACACTTGGCACAAATCCAGTGAACAAAGTTCAATAAGTTCCAGGTAAATAGGAGGCTATCATCTGGTTCTTTTCTATGATTAAAAACTGTAGGGCATGCCGTCCTTGAAGGGAGAGATCCATGTTTCTGTAACATCACACCTGAGTGCACACCCTTGTCCATGGGACAAGACAGGTGTGCCGTGTGTGCTTAGGCCTCAGTCGTGTCCAAATCTTTGCAACCCCATGGACTGTAGCCCACCGGTCTCCTTTGCCATGAGGATTCTCCAGGCAAGAATACTGGAGTGAGTTGCCATGCCCTCCTCTAGGGGATCTTCCCAACCCAGGGATCGAGCCCAGGTCTCCTGCATTGCAAGCAGATTCTTTACCATCTGAGCCACCAGGAGACTAAGTCTTACCTGGGGAGTCAGAGAATGGAGTTGGGGCTGTCAGGTTAGAAGTCCGAATGGAAAATCCCTGAAAGTAGCAGTTGCAGGGAGGGCAGCCCCAAAATGTGAGTGTAAAATTATCTCAGATCTTAGCCTGCAAGTAGGACAAGAACTCCACTGATTCCACGGCAAATAAACTGCTGGCAACCTGAAAGTGCCAAGCAGATATTTCAGCATCTACTGGCTCAAGCTGCCCCTGAGTTCAAAGTTCCAGCCCTGACAGGATGGAGTAATGTGGCAAATACTGTCAGCTTTCCACTAAACACAAGGAGGGGCACACCTAAGAAATAAGGGGCACATACCAGGACTAAGTCATCTGCCCTAAAACTAAGGACAAAACCAAAACAGATCCAGCCTAACAAGCCTACACACAAACCTCTCCAAGTTGTAATGCTCTGGCGGTAACTGAACTGCCTTTTAGAACAAAATTCAACACTCTGGAGGGAGATAATAGAATCCAGAGTCTCTAACATGCATCTTCATACAATAAAAATAATTACTAGACAGAAAAAGAAATAGGAAAATGTGACCCACAGTCAACAGGGAAAAAAACAGCCAATAGAAACACATACACTGATGACCCCAATATTGGACCTAGCAAAGGTGTCAAAATATTAATAACTACCTAAGTATAATGGAGAAGGAAATGGCAACCCACTCCAGTGTTCTTGCCTGGAGAATCCCAGGGACAGGGGAGCCTGGTGGGCTGCCATCTCTGGGGTCGCATAGAGTCGGACATGACTGAAGCGACTTAGCAGCAGCAGCTAAGTATAAACTGAAGTAAAAGATGGATATAATGGGCAAAGAAATAGAAAACTCCAGTGGAGATATAAAAACCATAAAAAAGAACCAAGGAGACTCCTAAAACTGGTCAGACTCCTACTGGATGAGATTAACAGCATATTGAATAATGAAAGAAGGGATTTGTGAACCTGAAGTCAAAAGGAATCATTCAGTTTGAAGCACAGAGAGAAAAATCAGTAGGGGCAAAAAGCCACGATGACCTGTGGGACAGTACAAGCAGTCAATACACATATACCCGGAGTCCTGGAAATAGAAGAGACTGCTGCAGAAAAACACAGATGATACCCTGAGAAAACAAGCCATGATAGGCACGTCATATCAAACTTGAAAACCAAAAATAAAGAGAAAATGTCAAAAGCAGCCAGAGAAAAAGGGCACGTCATATACAAGGGAACAAGATGAAAACTAGCTTCTCATCAGAGACAATGAAGGCTGAAGATAACGAGTAGAATAGTCTTTAAAGTGCTGAAAGGATAAAAAGAAAAAGAAAAACATTTCCTACCTAGGATTCTAAACCCAGTAAAAATATCTTTCAAAATAAAAGGTGAAATAAAGACATTTTCAGACAAACAGAACCTGAAAGAAATTTTCTCCAACAGAGCTGAGATGCAAGAAATGAGTATTAAAAGAAGTTCTTCAGGCTGAAGGAAAATCATTTCACAGGAAAGCAAAGACTTGCATGACAGAAAAGAACACTGCAAAAAGTTCCTATCTGGGTAACTCGAATATACTTTTTTATGTTTTCTTTGTTTAAATTGAGAAAAAATGTATAATGAGATTTATAACATATAGAACTAAAATATGTAACAGTATGACAAAGGATGAAAGGGGGCTTTAAATGGAATTATACTGAGTCAAAGATCCACATCCTTAACTTATTACAGGTAGGTTCTACTAATTCACAGATGCATACTGTAATCCCAGAGCAAACCCAGGTTGTCTGTCTGGCCCCAGAGCAACTTCTCTTAAGTGCTGTGCAATGCTGCTATTTGTCAAGTGTACATTTTGCCACTACTTTGATTTCTTCCTGAAACTGCAATATTGACAATGATGTACATCATCATTATCATTTTAAACCCATCATGATTATACTAAGAACATGATTTTCTGAAGGCCTGTCTGTCCTGCTCACAGCCTCTTTAAGGAAGGCTGTCCGAGTTGGGTCCTTCCACATAATTGGCTGTGCCCTCTGGCTTGTGGGGCTTCCCTGATAGCTCAGTTGGTAAAGAATCTGCCTGCAATGTAGGAGACCTTGTTTCGATCCCTAGGTTGGGAAGATCCCCTGGAGAAGGGAAAGGCTGTCCACTCCAGTATTCTGGCCTGGATAATTCCATGGACTATATAGTCCATGGGGTCCCAAAGAGTTGGACACACTAAGCAACTTTCACTTTTCCGGCTTTGACCTATTGCATTGGCCACAGTCAATTATACCAGGTGTCTCTGCCCTAGTTAAGGGCAGCCATCCTTTGGCTGGACATGATTTAGAGGGCCAGAATGATTTAGAAGAAAAGAGAGTGAGGGGGCTCTCTTTTGGATTATAATAGAATCAATCAGAACCTCTTTCAGGAACAACAGAAGCTGCAGAGGGAGAAATGTGCAGGGAGAAGTTGGGAAACCAAGTAAGAATAGGTACATGATGACTACTGAGCAGTGGATATCGACATCAAAGTTGAGGGCACTACCCAGCTATGAGAGCTGCTGTGCCCACTACAAGACAGTCATTTTCCCAGCCATGCCTTCAATGAGGCGGTCACCTTCCTGTCCTTTGTAGTCTTAAAATAAGCCTTCAGCATTTAAGATAATGTGAGTGTGCCTTGAAACCTAAAGGAGCGTGTCTAAACTGTTCTTTAAAAACTCCAGACCTGCAGTATATAGCATATTAAACCAAATAATCCAAGCGTAAAAAATACGACATAAAAGGAGGTTATACAGCCTGAGACTTTGTATTACTTTAATACAGGGAATTTTTTTTAATGTGCAATAAAAATTACCACACAGTTGTTCAAAAGATAAATGACAATGTGGCTAGTTAAGCACCCAGTCTTCTCAATGCCATTTAAAAAGCAGGCATTCTTCAAACCGTAATTTAATTCAAGAATCAAGGGTGGGTTGGGAAGCCATTAACAACTCTGCTTATTTTCCTAGGCTCTTTATGTCAAAGCAAGAGTAATTTTCAGCCCATAGAGTTCATTTTTAAAGACACCTCAATATATTTTCTCTATATATATTAATACATAGGCTTGTATATCAAGCCTTTATGTTATCCCTGAAATAGGTTATTAGAGGAGCCTATATAAAGAAAGCTGAGCGCCGAAGAATTGATGCTTTTGAACTGTGGTGTTGGAGAAGATTCTTGAGAGTCCCCTGGACTGCAAGGAGATCCAACCAGTCCATCTTAAAGGAAATCAGTCCTGAATGTTCATTGGAAGGACTGATGCTGAAGCTGAAACTCCAATACTTTGGCCACCTGATGCGAAGAGCTGACTCATTTTAAAAGACCCTGATGCTGGGAAAGATTGAAGGCAGGAGGAGAAGGGGACAACAGAGGATGAGATGGTTGGATGGCATCACCGATTCAATGGACATGAGTTTGAGTAAACTCCAGGAGTTGGCGATGGACAGGGAGGCCTGGCATGCTGCAGTCCATGGGGTCGCAGAGAGTCGGACATGACTGAGCGACTGAACTGACCGACTGATACAGCATACCTAATTCAACTTGAAAAAACCAACTCTTCCTTGTGAACTGAGTCATGAGAGCTTTGTTTCACATCAATCTGAAGATCTGTGTAAACACATAAGCTTTCAATTATTACTTCTTAAGAAAATCACCTCAAAAATCACCACATTCACTAATAATCACTTTCATTTCCTTGACATCCAAATACTTTCTAAAATCTTACAATTTCCAGCTGTAATTATTTTGAAGTTCAATATTCATATCTTTGCATTTTTAAAGCAATATGCAGTTCTTAATATTCGGAAGTTAGTAAATGGTTCTCGATTATCTTGAATTTACAGCTAAGAAAAGGATTTAAACATAATGAATTTATTAAGGACACACAATGAATCAGTGGCAGAACTAGGATAGAAATGTTTTACTTTCTAGCTTTTAGATTAAAAAATTATAAGTTTTCAAACCAGTTGGATAAAGTTGTTAATGCATTTCCTTATATGTTCAAACTATCATACAATTATGCTCATTTCACATACTAGCAAGGTGATGCTCAAAATCCTTCAAGCTAGGTTTCAACAGTATGTGAACCAAGAACTTCCAGATTTACAAGCTGGATTTAGAAAAGGCAGAAAAACCAGAGATCAAATTGCTAAAATCCATGAGATCATAGAAAAAGCAAGGAAATTCCAAAAAAACATGTACTACTGCTTCATTGACTGTACTGAAGCCTTTGACTATGCAAATCACAACTGTGGAAAATTCTAAAAGACATGGGAATACAAGCCACTTTACCTATATCTTGAGAAACCTGTATGCGAGATAAGGAGCAACAGTTAGAACTGGACGTGGAAAAACAGACTGGTTCCAAAGTGGCAAATGAGTATGTCAAGGCTGTATATTATCATCCTGCATATTGAACTTATGTGCAGAGTACATCATGTGAAATGCCAGGCTGGATAAACACAAGCTGGAATCAAGACTGCCAGGAGAAATGTCAACTACCTGATATGCAGATGACACCATCCCAATGGCAGAAAGTGAAGAACTAAAGAGCCTCTTGATGAGGGTGAAAGAGGAGAATGAAAAAGCTGGCTTAAGACTTAACATTCAAAAAACGAAGACCATGGCATCTGGTCCCATCACTTTGTGGCAAATAGATGGGGGAAAAGTGGAAACAGTGACAGATTTTATTTTCCTGGGCTCTAAAATCATGGTGGACAGTGACTGCAGCCATGAAATGAAAAGACACTTACTCCTTGGAAGAAAAGCTATGGCCAACCTGGACAGGGTATTCAAAAGCAGAAGCATCACTTTGACAAAGGTCCATTATAGTCATAGCTATGGTTTTTCCAGTAGTCGTGTATGGATGTGAGAGTTGGACCATAAAGAAAGCTGAGTGCCGAAGAATTGATGCTTTTGAACTGTGGCGTTGGAGAAGACTCTTGTGAGTCCCTTGGACAGCAAGATCAAACCAGTCAATCTTAAAGAAAATCAATCCTGAATATTCACTGGAAGGACTGATGCTGAAGCTACAATACGTTGGTCACCTGATACAAAGAGCCAACTCATTGATAAAGACCCTGATGCTGGGAAAGACTGAGGGCAGGAGAGGGGGCAACAGAGAATGATATGGTTGGATGGCATCACTGATTCCATGGACAGGAGTTTGAGCAAACTCAGGGAGATAGTGAAGGGCAGGGAAGCCTGGCGTGCTATAGTTCAGGGATCTCAAAAATTCGGACATGACTTAGAAGCTGAACGACAATCATATCACTATTCTGGAAATCCCTATAGAAGACAAAATCTTTGCCTAAAAGCTGGTTCTGTATCTCTCCCTTGGCAGTATAAAATAAACTGCAGATGGTACAACTCTGTCTGTCTCAGGAAACAAGCACTTTAACTGGGTGTTAAGGAGATTGGGAATGTTTCCTCATTTTAAATATATCCACTCACAGTTAGGACATTTGAGGCATTAAGAGAAAAGGGTTATAAATGGGATCTTAGAAGGGCTTGTTGTTGCTGTTCAGTCGCTCATTCATGTCTGACTCTTTGTGACCCCATGGACTGCAGCATACCAGGCTTCCCTGTCGTTTACTATCTCCCAGAGGTTGCTCAAACTCATGTCCATTGAGTTGGTGATGCCATCCAACCACCTCATCCTCTGATGCCCACTGCTCCTCCTGCCCTCAATCTTTCCCAGCATCAGGGTCTTTTCCAATGAGTTGGCTCTTTGCATCTGGTGGCCAAAGAATTGGAGCTTCAGCATCAGTCCTTCCAATGAATATTCTGGCAGGGTTGATTTCCTTTAGGATTGACTGGTTTGATCTCCTTGCTGTCCAGGGGACTCTCAAGAGTCTTCTCTGCCCCATAGTTGAAAAGAATGAATTATTTGGCGCTCAGCCTTCTTTATGGTCCAACTCTCATATCCGTATATGACTACTGGAAAAACCATAGCTTTGACTATACGGACTTTGGTCGACAAAGTGATGTCTCTGCTTTTGAATACACTGTTTAGGTTTGTCATAGCCTTTCTTCCAGGAAGCAAGCAGCTTTTAATTTCATGGTGACAGTCACCATCCACAATGATTTTGGAGCCTAAGAAAATGAAGTCTGTCACTACTTCCATTGTTTCCCCATCTATTTGCCATTAAGTCATAGAACTGGATGTCATGGTCTTCGTTTTTTGAACGTTAAGTTTGAAGCCAGCTTTTTCACTCTCCTCTCTCATTTTCATCAAGAGGCTCTTTAGTTCCTCTTCCCTTTCTACCACAAGGGTGGTGTCATCTGCATGTCTGAGGTTATTGGTATTTCTTCCAGCAATCTTGATTCTAGCTTGTGCTTTATTCAGCCCAGCATTTCACATGATGTACTCTGTACTCCAATTTTGTTGCTTTTTATCCTTCTACATTTTCTGCTCTTAAGATTCTGCTGTATTCAATTGACAAAGACTGATAACGTAATGGTGAAAGTATTAGTCATTCAGTCATGTCTGACTCTTTGCAAATTCATGGACTAGTTTGCCAGGCTCCTCTATCCATGGAATTCTCCAGGCAAGAATACTGGCGTGGGTAGCCACTCCCTTCTCCAGGGTAATCTTCGCAATCCAGTGACTGAACCCAGGTCTCCTGTACTGCAGGCAGATTTTTTACCATCTGAGCCACCAGGGAAGTCCAAGGGTCCTTTGCAAATACTGTTAGTAGGAATGTGGAGAAGGCAATGGCACCCCACTCCAGTACTCCTGCCTGGAAAATCCCATGGACGGAGGAGCCTGGTAGGCTGCAGTCCATGGGGTCACTAAGAGTCGGACACAACTGCACGACTTCACTTTCACTTTTCACTTTCATGCATTGGAGAAGGAAATGGCAACCCACTCCAGTGTTCTTGCCTGGAGAATCACAGGGACGGGTGGGCTGCCGTCTCTGGGGTCGCAGAGTCGGACACGACTGAAGCGACTTAGCAGCAGCAGCAGCAGCAGGAATGTAAATTAGCAGGCTTTTTACAGTTCAATTTGGCATAATTACCAAAGTTTTATATATACACAGTGTTCAACAAATTCATGTGTAGATCAGATTGATCCAGCAGAAACACCAATGTAAGTGAGTCAAGATACACACACAAAGATCAATGCAGCATTGTTTGAAATAGTGAAAAATGAAATGAACTATGCATTAGAGGTAACAGAGCAGGCCTGAGACTACTGTCCTAAAAAGGCTTGCTTTGCAAGGTTGCCCCTCAGCTGGAGGGTAAACAGTTCTCTACACTGATATAAAGCTTTCCCTAAAGATCCACACCTGGGTAAATGAAGCCATCATGGCAATGAGACCCTACATAACCCAGAGCCACCGACACTGAAGCTCAACTGGTTTCAAATAAACTTTCCTTACCGTTTACGCCATCTGAAGTGGGGTTTTACTGCTTTCAGTCCATCTGGATTTCCACTTGTGTTGGCTTATATAAAACTGACTCTGAAATTATAAGCCAGAGCCCTGTGTGTGTATCCTAGATGCATCACTAACTTCATGAATGTGGGCAAGGCGTTTATCATCCACAGATAACAGTTTTTTAATCGTACAAATGAAATGATACCTTTTAAAAGTACTGTAGTGAAAAAATAACAGGGAAACTCACTGTTTTGGTTATACAATGTTTGTAAAGTTTAATGATCAGAAAGAGCTTAGCAAATAACCTGGTATATAAGTCACCAGGTAATGGATCCACATCTCTGCATGCCCCAATGCTAGAATATTTAAACCCTAGAAGCTCTGTCCAGTAAACACATCATAGAAACTGTCCATCAATTATCAGAAAAATCTGAAATCAGCCAAGGGAAACAATTCTGTTTCACAGCTAACATTATAGCACAGATTCTAATAAATGAAATTTTTATCTGGGATAGCATTAGTTATTTTCACTCACAGGGCATTTGCAGAATTCCTGAACATACCACATGGGAAAACAACCTGGAGTATAATCAACTTTAAGACAGGCTGAGCCAGCCACATGATGTGGAGGTGGTCTGCTACTGGCAGCAATTCAAACAGTATGGCTGAAGCAATCTCCATCTAAATCTCTCAAATGAGAAATTAACAGAGAGGCACATTCACGAAGCTACAGAATTTTTTTTTGAGTACCAACTTTCTGTGCCACAGACATGTTCTGAAATACATATTACCACTCTTAAAGGTTTTACTAGAAATAATCAGTATTTAAATGTTGTACCCAGTGTGTTGACTAATCACATTATATGCATAAATGGACACATACATAGATATATCTATACATACACAAACATGCATGTATACATACTGACATGTTAGGCCAAAGGGAGCTTTAAAACAAGCATCAAAGGATACTTAATCAATTATAGAAGTAGAAACTGAGCTTCCTAAATTATCAATCATATAAGCTGACTATATTGTCTCAAATATTCAAAAATAAAGCAAATAAGGCAAAAACTTTAGTGCACTTTACAACATAATATATAAAATAGTTAATATACATCATAAACAAATCTGTTATCAAACTGTAGATATAAAATAACTAATCATTTACATGTGAGTAAGTGAGTAGGTCAAAGTCGCTCAGTCGTGTCTGATTCTTTGCGACCCCATGACTATACAGTCCATGGAATTCTCCAGGCCAGAATACTAGAGTAGGCAGCCTTTCCCTTCTCTAGAGCATCTTCCCAACCCAGGGATCGACCCCAGATCTCCCACTTTGCAGGTGGATTCTTTACCAGCTGAGCCACCAGGAAAGTCCAAGGATATTGGAATGGGAAGCCTAGCTTTTTGTTCTCTGTTTTCTTCTCCTCTTGGGTGCTGTGAACTCTAAAGACAAAAAATTAAGGCGTCTGTCAGATCTAAAAAAGAATACTTAATTGATAACACACATTAAACTAAATAGGTTGGTATAACAGTAAGAACACCTTCACAACAATGATACAAGACATCTTAAACCTGACATATACATGAGTTTTTCCCTTCAAAATGACATTGCAGTTGTAGACTTACTAATGTAGATCCCAATCATCCTAAATGCTACTTGATAATAAGCTACTTGGAGGTCGTTTCCTATGGGTATGCCCTCCCTATAGTTAGTATAGGCCCAGCATGCCAGATCGGAACAGTATCTGGGCCAGCGCTAACAGAAAGTGACTGAGATGTCAACTGCTTTCCACCTGACATAGTCACTTTCTGTTAGCACTGGCCCAAAACACTAGCACCATACCAAAAAGGTAGCATCTTTTTGGCTACCATGGCACATTCCATGACCAATACCCAAGTTAAGTCTCCATCTAGAAACAGTCGAGAGCCTAAAGTCACTGATTATTAAAAACAAAGCAAATAACAGAAGATACAAAACATGAAAATTATGGAAGACACAGAAGAAAGAAATATTCCCCATCAATGAAAACTAAAAGAAGATGACAGAAAAAGGAATGAGAAAAGACAAAGACAAAATTAAGAAGAAAAAGAAAACAGATTCCTGGAAGGCAGCAGCATCAGGCCAAGAGTACATAAAGCAAGTCTGAGACCCGGTGGAGACCTCCTTAAAAAGATGACAATGATAAAATGCCTAATGTGCTCAAGTGTTTCAAGGGGAAGGCTTATACATTGAGCAACAGTCTGAGGATAAACTAGTGATAAGTACATAAAGAAACAATAAGGCAAAAAAGTTATTAACTCTCTAAGGCCAACAATAAATGCTCAGATTAAGGGAGAATCACAGATTATGTTAGATGGCCCTACTGCTAATAATGTTTCATAAATGCTGAATACTCACGTAACTAAAATAATGACTATACTTGGAGGATAGGGGATAGGAAGTATCATGTGTTTGGGTTGGGAGGTGAAGAATATATAAAATTATTATACTGTACCATCTTTGTATGGTGACAGAGCTAACCTGTCACATATATCTCTCTCTCTCATGGTGACCACCTTGTAGTGCACAGAAATATCCATTATGTTGTGCACCTGTTACATTAACGAAAACTAAATCCTCATCCTCCTCAGTGTGGAAAGTCAACAGATAATTCATAGAACTGAAATATGAATAAGTGACAATATAAACATGCTATTTAGAAACATGGAGGTCAATGCCAAAATAATTACGAAAGAGTCAAAAGTGGTTGTCTCAGGGAATAAGAAATGGGAGTCAATGTCAGAAGTCCATGATTTCTTATAATCAGTATGATAAAATTGTTAAGTATTAAATTATATGCTTATGTATTTAATAAAAACCAAATTTTAAAAACTCGCACTCTGATAGAGTTTAGAATGTGACTTGCCAGGTAGCCATAAAAGTGTACATGTGTTTGTTTACTTGCGACAAAACTAGAAAGCAACTATAGTCTGAAACTATACAGGACTATATAGGATTATAAAGAACTGTTTTACGCTGACACAAGCAAATCACAGAAGCACTCAAGACTTCTGAAGCAACAAATATTCTCTTGTCTTTGTCTTCCGTATGGTTCCATAGCACCCTGTCTCTTTACCATAATGTACTGGGTCGTTTTTTTTTTTTCACACTAAGCCATAAGGTTCTTTGGAACTTGGACTGATCTGATTCATTAGTACCTTAGGCCCACTATGACCCACTCACTCTCCTCAGATCTATTCACTGTGATCAAAATAAAACAGTTCTTAAAACTCTTGTACTATATATCTTTATATTCCCATACCTCGCTAACTAGTTCAAACATAATAGGCACTCAATAAATGTTTGCTGAATGAATACAGCACCAAAATGGAAAAGTCATTAGGCAGATTCTTGATATGTATTACATTCATTATCATTGATGGATTACTAAATATCAAGCCTAGCCAGCTAAATATGACTTATTCTCTATGTTACTGTAATTATTATTAGAGATAGTTATTTAAACTATTGTTTAATAAATATTATAAATTATGAAAACCACAGCAGCACAAAAAGGTATAGCCATTTTAACTCACATTGTGCAATTTACCACTTAGTTACAATCATCATCTCATAGGTGAAAATTTTACATTTACTAGAATTTGAAATGAGAAATTTTTAGCAATAAAGTATTTTTTAAAAAGTTATATCCAGTAACTCACTTTGTGAACTTTGCCCTTTGTTAGGAATACATTTCAGAAACCCTCATGATTACAGATATTCACTTACTAATAACGATGTATTCCCTCTCCTTCACTGACCACTGACCGCTGCCACTCCATATCCATCCATTTACTGTATTATCACTTACTTTTAAGTGTCAGGATTAATGGTATGATTAATGGTAAAATTCTCCAGTGTACCAAAGATAAAAACATCACAGGAACACACAGTTGTCATGCTCTTCTGGGTTCTAAACCTTGATGCTCTACAAGGAGTTTGACAAAATTTCATCTGTACCTGTTTCACTAAAACTTTCATTCTCTTCATCCTCTTCTGTAACCACAGGCATACTCAGATTTAAAGATTTATCTTCCATATGTATATTCTGCATGTCACCTGGAAATAGTTAAACAAGTAATTTTATATGAAAACAAAGAATGTTAACCTTTGAGAAAAATTTTACACAAATTATGACAAGACTATAATAGCACATATTAGGTGTTTAAAAGCTAAAATTGTAATGGTGAACAGAAATATGCATTTTAAAATCACACCATTTTTTAAAGTATTAATATATTTATACCTATGTTTTGAAAATAGCCTCTAATTCTTCCATTAAAGAAAACAGAGGAAAAGGGAAGAAACAAAATTAGCCAAACACTGATACAGGATTCAATCCTTATCACACACAGCATGAGTTATATCTGCAGACACCATGGAATAATCATGTGTTACTTCAAGTTAATCACAAATGTAATTCTAAAGTTAACAGTCTTTTGTTTTTAAAACTGATATGGACTTAATGACAAATATTCTATATCGGTTGCTGAACACCAGAATGCTGTCCAAGAACCATTATTAAATAAAACAACCTGAAAATAAGGCAATTCTCACATACACAAGCACACACACAAAATCTGTTCCTTTAGGATCATTATTCACTAACTTAACAAACAATTGTAAGATCACATTACAGTGAAGGAAAATGTGCACAAACTTCAGAAACACAGTTAAGATTGGAGGTCTTCTATAGCAACCTTCTATTGCCGGAAGAAATATCCTCATCAAATTATCAAATACCATTGTCGTATCAGGTCTCATTCAGCATATCATTTTCTGTTCATGGCAATCCCTTGACACAGTCACTCTTTATTTCTTATGCTTCCTGATTCTTCTCCACAACACTTATTCCACCTGTTATCTGTAGTAATTTGTCTCTTTATAGCCTGCCTCTTCCCACTAGAATGTAAACTTCACAAGGACAGATTCTGGTTTGTTTAGGTTGATGTATCCCCAGCACTTAGAAAAGTGCCTGGCAGAGAGGAGGGCCTCAATTAACCACGAATAATCAAATATGGATTCAAGTATTTTATAACACAGTATTTCACAGAGTATATATGTTACTAAGTACCTGCCAGTACAGAAGGCAACAAATTCAATGAAAATGAGTTTAAGCTTTCTGCTCTGAACACACATATGCTGGCATCTTAATTCGATGCAGATTTTATGGAATGAAGAGATTGCTCTCAGTTCAGTTCAGTCGCTCAGTCATGTCCGACTCTTTGTGACCCCATGAATTGCAGCACGCCAGGCCTTCCTGTCCATCACCAACTCCCAGAGTTCACTCAAACCCATGTCCACTGAGTCAGTGATGCCATCCAGCCATCTCATCCTCTGTTGTCCCCTTCTCCTCCTGCCCCCAATCCCTCCCAGCATCAGTCTTTTCCAATGAGTCAACTCTTCACATGAGGTGGTCCAAGTATTGGAGTTTCAACTTTAGCATCAGTCCTTCCAAAGAACACCCAGGACTGATCTCCTTTAGGATGGACTGGTTGGATCTCCTTGCAGTCCAAGGGACTCTCAAGAGTCTTCTCCAACACCACAGTTCAAAAGCATCAATTCTTTGATGCTCAGCTTTCTTCACAGTCCAACTCTTACATCCATACATGACCAGTGAAAAAACCATAGCCTTGACTAGACGGACCTTTGCTGGCAAAGTAATGTCTCTGCTTTTCAATATGCTATCTAGGTTGGTCATAACTTTCCTTCCAAGGAGTAAGCATCTTTTAATTTCATGGCTGCAATCACCATCTGCAGTGATTTTAGAGCCCAGAAAAATAAAGTCTGACACTGTTTCCACTGTTTCCCCATCTATTTGCCATGAAGTGATGGGACCAGATGCCATGATCTTTGTTTTCTGAATGTTAGCTTTCAGCCAACTTTTTCACTCTCCACTTTCACTTTCATCAAGAGGCTTTTTAACTCCTCTTCACTTTCTGCCAGAAGGGTGGTGTCATCTGCATATCTGAGGTTACTGATATTTCTCCCGGCAATCTTGATTCCAACTTGTGCTTCTTCCAGCCCAGCGTTTAGATGAAGTTAACTAGCAAAAAGCTTCCATTTTAAACACAATTCAAACCAAGATTATAATCAGTACAATCTATCCCAAATTACTAATACTCCTCTTAACAATCTTGCGCCATGTCCATCCATATCAACTATTAATGATTTTTTCAAACCCACATTTATAACCTAAGGGAATCTATGCAACAATGTCAAGGGAAGGATTTCTGAGTTTAAAACTGTCAGCTGTGCAAGAAAACCTTCATCTAGTCACATGATGATTAACTACATTTTAGGTATAATTTCTACATTAAAGGAATAAGTTTAAAAAAGAAAGGCAATGTTCTCCAAAAGCTCTTAAAAACAAAATAAAATGCTTCATCCAGTTATGCAGCTAGGAACCAAGAAGTGAACACACAAAACTTCAGGATGTTTATCTCAGAGTCAACATATTAAATAAAAGCTATAAAAGCTCACGATACGTTCCTCAGGCCTTTATCCAAAACCTAATTATTTTACATAAAACTGAAACGAATGGCCAACCTGCTTCTTAAAACCCACTAGTTAAAGAAGCAGCAAAAGGGCAAAAAACTGCTGTTTGCACACTGAGAACATAAAGACACCTACCACAACAAATGTGCCAGAAAAACAAGGACAGTCCTGCGTCCCGAAGCCATAGTATAATGATCAACTTGAGGTATCTGATAGGATTACTATATTACAAAATCCAGTAAAAAGAATATGCTCATGATGAAAACCCTGAATCATAAAGTGAATACTAAATTATGTTCAGGATACACTGTTCAAGAAAATAGGAGAGCATAAAATACATGTAAAAATGATAAACGCACATTGTAGAAAACAAGAACCATATACATGTAGTATGCTTTAGAAAGGTATCAACCAGAATAATTAACTGTTTAAAAAGTAAATTTTGACATTTAAATCATTAACCTCAGTTATCCACAAAGCTAACTTCCTAGGGGGTGTTAGGTTGATAGTTTTCCTCTGCTCCAAGCTCATCACAATTATGGGATGCAATTATAAGTCACAGATTATTGCTCCATCTCAACACATATGATTACAGGACATGCAGCTAGAATACGACAATTACTTAAGTGCATGTCTAATCTGAGCTCCAGAGCCACATTTCCAATTACGTGAGAGAGAACAAGTATGGAGTTAAGGACTCAGGCTTCGATTCAAGCAGACTGCCACTCAAGTCTCAGCTTTAAGTATTAGTTAGGTGACCTTGGACGTGGGAAAAAAGTTCAGCAGAAAATAAGTGTTACACCGCTATATGTAAAATGATAACCAACAAAAACCTATTGTAGAGCACATGGAATTCTGCTCAATTTTATGTGCCAGGCTGGATGGGAGGTGGAGTTTGGGGGAGAATGGATACATGTACATGTTCGGCTGAGTCCCTCATGGTTCACCTGAAACATTACAACACTGTTAATTTGGCTATACCCCAATACAAAATGTTTTTGGTGTTAAAAAAAATTAATTAAAATTTTAAAAAAATTAAAAAGGAAGAGTGTTACATAAGCAACAGTTGTTATCATCTTCACCATCATGTATCACCATTACTATTAACTGATGTTCTTCCAGAAGCCTGCATGTTATGTTCTAGGAATGGTGAACAGGTATAGCTTAAGTAATACAAAGTGGGTAAATCCAATCAACATACGTGAGCACTTATTTATGCATTAGACACCCTTTACAAGAATTGAGCCTGGAAAGGCAGATTGTGGCAAGTTCTTCCCCCAAATGAAATCTTCATCCTGTGACCCTTAGTCTATTAAAGTCACCAACATTCCCCCAGTTGCTGAGGCTGTAAGCGTCCCTGTCTCATCTCTCTCCACCAGCCTCTGTATGTGGTTACCTGTAGATAGCCACTGGCTCTCCTAATTGTCAGTCTGCTTGTCTAATTCCTACAACCTGGCCAGATCCTCATTACTCCTCAACAGCCTTTTACTTAGAGCTCCTATTTTCAGTTTGTTCCCACCTAACTACCATACTACTGCCAGACTGATCTTCAAAGAAAACTGGTCATACCACTTGCTTGCTCAGCAGTCTCACAAGACTCCCTTCTGCCTACTAAATGAAGTCCAAATTTCTTGGTTCCACACTTCAGGCCTGGTCACAATCCAATTCTCAACATATCTTTCTATATTAACAGTAACTCTTCAATACAGCAGTCACAATCCACATAAAATGGAACCTTCGTATCCTGTACTTCCACCCACCTTGCCTTTTTTCATGTCAATCTTGTCGTAGTCTAAGGAATTATTTTATATTTGTTTGCTTTTTAATCTTTGGATTTTTCCTGATTACTAAACATGGTTATCATCTAAAAGTCAAACATTATGGAAATTTATGGACTTAGAAATTTCCATGATCCCATCCCTGAGAATTAACCTCTGTTATATGCATCTAGTTTCTTCAAAGATATATATATATATATATAAAACTTCTGTCTACATATTTTTTTATTATAGTTCACTTACAATGTAGTTTCTAGTGTACAAAAAAGTGATTTAGTTTATACATACATATGTGTGTGTGTATATATATGTGTGTGTGTGTATAGTGTTGTCGCTCAGTCGTGTCCAACTCTTTGCTACCCCATGGACTACACAGCCTGTTAGGCTCCTGTGTCCATGGAATTCTCTAGACAAGAATACTGGAGTAGGTAGCCATTCTCTTTTCTAGGGGATCTCCCTGACCCAGGGATCAAACCCGAGTCTCCTACATTGCAGGCAGATTCTTTACCATCTGAGCCATCAAGGAAGCCTTGATTACTTGATTACACATATTACTCTTTTTCAGGTTCTTTTCTATTATAGTTTATTATAAGATATTGAATATGCTTTCCCGTGCTATACAGCAGGACCTTGTTGTTTATCTATTTTATATTATAGTAGCTTTGTGTCTATATATGTATTTATTAAGAAATGAATCATACTTGTCTGTAAAAAAACATTTTCACTAAGCAATGTATCAATATATTTTGGACATATTTTCATGTCAGTATACAGAAAACTTTCTCCAGCTTTTTAGGAACAGCAAAGTATTCCTTTATATGGACAAAAATTTCATGTACACAATTTTTCAATGTTATACATTTGAGTTGTTAACAATCTTTGCCATTTCAAATAATCCTGTAATGAATGTCCTGTTTTTGTCACTTGGACAAATCCCTAGAAATCAAAAATACTTTTCTACTTTAATGAACTTTTTGATTAAAGAGAATCTTTTTAGTAAGCACTTGAATATTTATTAAGGTGAAGAATAACAAATTACCTCTGCTTCAAAGTATTTACAATACCTTCTGAGCTATAATAGTAGCTGGAATAGTTGAGTTATAATTAAAGATCTTAATTCAGATCACATTTTACTGTACTTTCTTTCTGATGGGTTAAATCCTCCCTAATACACCTAGGTAAATTCAATAACAAATCTCAGCCATCTTTAAAAGTTAATTTCAGAGTTTATGAAAATGTTTTAGGTAACTACATAAAGTAAAACAAAATATGACTAGTGAAGGAAGTGATCTTTCACAAATTACATGTGTCAAACGTTTCAGATGAAAAGGAACTTTCATTTAATTTCTTTCCTAGCTTGCATTTGCGGAGAAGGCAATGGCACCTGACTCCAGTACTCTTGCCTGGAAAATCCCATGGACCGAGGAGCCTGGTAGGCTGCAGTCCATGGGGTCACTAAGAGTCGGATACGACTGAGCGACTTCACTTTCACTTTTCACTTTCATGCGTTGGAGAAGGAAATGGCAACCCACTCCAGTGTTCTTGCCTGGAGAATCCCAGGGACAGGGGAGCCTGGTGGGCTGCCGTCTATGGGATCGCACAGAGTCAGACGCGACTGAAGCAACTTAGCAGCAGCAGCTTGCATTTGGCTCCTTCTTTGCTCTTCAACTGCATAAAAAAAACTGTTTTCCTGAAAGGAAAGAATATTATGTTTTGCCACTGATCTAACTATCTCTTCCCACTTTTCTGGGTCTGAAGCTGCTGTCTCTAATAAAAGTGCCATCTCACTGTGCTTTCCAGCAGCTAGTACTGGACAAATCTTGAATAGCTTATGTACAAAACTGTTTTTAAATTTTATTTTGGTGAGGTTTCAGTGAGATCTACTAGGTATGCATCCTAAAGCTTAATTTGCCTAAAATGGACTTTCCTTTGGTGTGGTCTCTTTGAAGGCTGATTGAGAGAAAGAAAAACCAAGAAACTAATTGTTTTGATCTGAAAATTGATGTGTCTTTCTGAAATAAAGAAGCATTCTCTCCAAAAAAAAAAAATTGTTTTCCCGATATTTAAGAAAGTAGCTTGACCTCTCTGCTGCACTTAAATGAAATAAGATCAACTATTAATAAAAACTGCCTGTGCAGGCTTCTAAAACTAAGTATCTTTGCTGATACCTTACAAAAAGCAATCAAATCTACCAAAAGTTAATTTTTTAAGTATAATCAAATGAATTCATCTTTACCTCATGTCCTCTGCTTTGATTTGAATTGATACATAATAAAATTCACCATTTTTAAGGTAGTACAGATCTAGAAGTTTAGATAAATGCAGTCATGCAAGCACCACTGCAATCAAACTACAGAATAGATCATCACACCAAAAATTTCCTTCGTGCCCTTTTGCAATCATCAGTTCTCTCCACCCCCAGTTCCGAGGAATCAACAATTGTTTTTATGTCCCTGTAGATTCACCTTTTCCAGAATATCTTATAAATGGAGCCATATTGTATATAGCTTTTCTTGTGTCTCACTTCTTTCACCTAGTACAGTACACTGAGATTTATCTGTGTTATTAGATGTGTCAATAGTTCTTTTATTCCTGAATAGTATTCAACTGTATGGTATATCATAATTGTTTACATAATATCCAGCTGAAAACATTTAGGCTGGTTGCAATCTTTTGTAATTTGAATGAAACTGCTATAAACTTCAGAGAAGGCCAGGAAAATCCCATGGATGGAGGAGCCTGGTAGGCTGCAGTCCATGGGGTCGCTTGGAGTCGGACACGACTGAGTGACTTCACTTTCACTTTTCACTTTCATGCATTGGAGAAGGAAATGGCAACCCACTCCAGTGTTCTTGCCTGGAGAATCCCAGGGACGGCGGAGCCTGATGGGCTGCCGTCTATGGAGTCGCACAGAGTTGGACACGACTGAAGCGACTTAGCAGCAGCAGCAGTAAACTTAGATATACAAATTTTTGTGTGAATGTAAGTTTTTATTTCTTTTGCATAAGTATCAAGGAGTGGGATTGCTGTTATATGGTCAGTATATGTTTAACTTTATGAGAAACTGACAGTTTTTCATGGTCAGTATATGTTTAACTTTATGAGAAACTGACAGTCTTCCAGAGTATAGATCTAGGAGTTACCATTCTGAATTCCCACAAAAAATGTATGAAAGTTCCACTTAGCTCTAAAATATTTACTATCTGGCCCCTTACAGAAAGTCTGTTGACTCCCAACAGCTAGAGACTATTTTTTAAAATCAAGATGGATGCTAGACTTAATCAAATGTTTTCTTGGGTAACTATTAAAATGAATTCACATTTTCCCCTTTAACCTATTTACACAGCAAATCATATTCATAGATTCCTAACTGCACCATCCCTGCATCATAGAATGAATGTACACAGTAAAGCTGTTCTGTATCTGAGATTCTTTTGATACATGTAACTTAGAATTTTTCCATTAATACTTATGAGACTGGCCTAACAGCTTTCTTCACAATACATGCTAGTCCTGTAAAGAAAACTAAAAAAAAATTCTCCTTCGGAAGTATTTCTTAATTATCCTTAACAAATGTAGTATCTCTGCCTCTGAATTCTCAAAGCACTTCATGCATTAACTGATGGAACTTATCATATCTGGACTATATTAAAGGTACTAAACTGTAATTTTCCCTCTACTATCTCAATATAGGAAAAAAACATGCTAAAAGGCTATTATGCTAAGTCGCTTCAGTCGTGTCCAACTCTGTGCGACCCCAGAGACGGCAGCCCACCAGGCTCCCTCGTCCCTGGGATTCTCCAGGCAAGAACACTGGAGTGGGTTGCCATTTCCTTCTCCAATGCATGAAAGTGAAAAGTGAAAGTGAAGTCGCTCAGTCGTGTCTGACTCTTAGTGACCCCATGGACTGCAGCCCACCAGGCCCCTCCGTCCATGGGATTTTCCAGGCAAGAGTACTGGAGTGGGTTGCCATCGCCTTCTCCGAAAAGGCTATTAACATATCTTCATATACTGCTGCAGTGGCTTTCTGTGTGCTTCTTATATCAGGCACTAAATATTTAGTATGTTTCTAATACTTTTTTTCCCTTGAGCCTGCTAATCAGATTCCAGCTTTATGTATGGTGAATATATTTGTGCAGTGCTCAAAAATTAAACTACTTGAGTACATGAATTCATGTTTTTAGAAAACAAACAGCAAAGTTAACTTTATAGATAAGCTATTTCAAAAGAAAAGCAGGTACACCTTAGTTAGTACAGCTAGTGGAAAATATGGTTTATAGAATGTGCTACTTATCATAACTTATTCTACATGTAAGTTTGATTCACACACAAAAATTACTAATGAAGTATAATATGGATAATTCTAAACTGATTCTATAACTAACCATATCACTTGGACAAGTTATTTAATCTGTATGGGCCTAAATTTTATCATCTATGAAACGACCAATTTTATGACTTCTAGGGTTCCTTTCAGTTGTAAGATTCCAAGAATCTAAGACAATTTATTTCTAATATTAATCTCACAAGGTTCTTAAACAAGTATCTAATGCTTTTTAATCAAGAAAACATGGTGAGGGAAGACAGTACGTAAGACCCATTCTCCCTTTTTAAGGTTCTCAAAAGGTACCTCTGTCTCTGGAAGACACTTTCTTTCCTGCTGGTTTCAACGTTTCTTTGTTTTTTCTTTTCCTAGTTGTTTTGGTTTGTACTTGGCCGGATTCAGAATCAGAAAAGTCAACTTTGACCTGACGGTGCCTTCTTGACTTCGATGCCTAAACAGTTAGAAATCTAATTAATCACAATGAATCACAAAATGAATCCAACAATACATCATTTAGGGAATGGCAAAACATTACTGCATGGCAAACAGAAGGGGAAAAAGTGGAAGGAGTGACAGACTCCCTCTTCTTGGGTTCCAAAGTCATTGCGGACCGTGACTACAGCCACGAAATCAGAAGACGATTGCTTCTTGGCAGGAAAGTGATGGCAGACCTAGACAGTGTGTTGAAAAGCAGAGACATTACTCTGCCAACAAAGGTCCATACAGTCAAGGCTGTGGTCTTCCCAGTGGTCATGTATGGTTGTGAGAGCTGGACCATAAAGAAGGCAGGACACCAAAGAATTGATGTCTTTGAACTGTGGTGCTGGAGAAGACTCCTGAGAATCCCCTGGACAGCAAGGAGATCAAACCAGTCAATCTTAAGGGAGATCAACCCTGAATATTCACCAGAAGGACTGATGATGAAGCTGAAGCTCCAGTCCTTTGGTCATCTGATGTGAACAGACGACTCACTGGAAAAGTCCCTGATGCTGGGAAACATTGAGGGCAGAAGGAGAAGAGGGCATCAGAGGATGAGATGGCTGGAGGGCATCACCGATGCAATGAACATGAACTTGGGCAAACTCTAGGAGATGGTGAGGGACAGGGAAGCTTGAGGTGCTACAGTACACGTGGTTGCAAAGAGTTTGACATGACTGGCCAAATGAACAACAGGTCATTTAGGGAATGACAAAACAGATAGACAAAGATGAGGAAAGATTTACAGAAATACTTGTCATAAAGTACTTTACCAGGATACTTGCTTGCTTAGTATTTGTCACAGGTGTATATACCCGTTTATCTTTATAACAGGAAGAGGTCCCTGCAGCTGTCATCATCATCTATTCAAACTGGGTTAAAATTTCCTTATTGGGTTAAACGGTTGTAGATGCATGGTTGGAAGTGGAGGTAAAAAGGACAAGTATATTTTTCCCAGCTAACAACCTATTCTCCTTTTCTTCTAAAAACATTTTATTTTCCTTTGTTAGCACCACGTATTTCAAGTGAAACTACTTTATGCCTGGCTCTCCAAATGGTCATGTGGTCCCAATCTAGTCAAAATAAGCCTCACATCCCCAAGGCCACCAGGGGAAGGGCGTGTGATCTGCCATAGCTGATGTAACTCAATTTTTGAAATCTGTTTAACTATTAGAAAGGAAAATTCTCCCTTTCCACTGAACCAAAAGCTGGGAAGGCTGGAGTTGTCATGAATAGCACTTGAAGATAGTGAAAGCAATATAAGAGATGAGAAATAGAGGTAGAGTCCTAGGACTTTTTAGTTACATCAGTCAATAAATTCCCTTGTTTAAGCAGAGCTCTAACTAACACAGTTTTCAGTCAATGTCATCTATGTGGTACATGTATTATCAACAGTTTAAAAGCTACCTTGCATTACATGTTAATTGTACCTCAATAATTAAAAAAAACCACAACCATGCAATGACACATTCTTATAAAAATTTATGGGGATTATAATTTAATTATTTAATAATTTAAAAAGTATTTCATAATATCTTAAGAAATTAAACAACAACTTGCCTATGCAATATGGAAATAGTTCTGGTTTAAAAGAATTTGGAATAATTCATTTATTGTCCTGATGCTTTCATTCAAAACTGCAGTAAAGCAAATTGATAACACTTAACTAATCTATAGTCACTTCCAGTTTTTTCATTTATTCCTTTTTATTTCAACAACCAGAGAATTACAGTAGTTTCCCACAAAGTAAAGACACTTTCAGATTCATAAAAAAATCCCAGGAAAAAATATGAGATGAAGCACATAAGTTTATCAGTGCTCCTTCCTGAAACCCCACTAAAAGTGGAGGAAAGGAATAAAAATGAATGAACTCACAAAGTGGACATAATAGGAAACAATATAGCTGTAAACAAAACAACACATTCTGGAGGCAGAAAAGTGATGGCTGACTTAGAATGAAGAAAGGTGAACAAGGAAAGCTGGTCCAAGTAGATCAGGAACTGGGGTCATTAAAAAATGTGTAGATATGTGAAAAATCTACAGAAGGAATAGTATCCCATTTTCCAGCCTCAAAGCTGAACAACTGACCTCTTCCTGTACAAAACAGGTGAGCTCTCTGGAGAGGCTAAGCCAGAGCATCTGAAGGCTTTTGACAGCACTAGAAAAGCTAAGGAAGGGGTAAAGCCTCTTACTGGAAGCAGGGGTGTTGAATGAAGTCTCTGGAAGGAATGAATGGTGAGCTTGTCAGTGGATTCTCTGTAGGCACCCAAAACACTGCCAGCTGGGCTTATTTACTACTTTCCTCCCCCAGCTTGCTCTCTGATAAAAATGGCTAGATCTAAGAAAAACATGGAGACTAAAAGGCTGTATCTCTATATGGTGGTTTAGGCACTAAGTTGTGTCCGACTCATACAACCCCTTGGACTGTAACCCACCAGGCTCCTCTGTCCATGGGGCTTTCCAGGCAAGAATACTGGAGTGGGTTGCCATTTCCTTCTCCAGGGGATCTTCCTGACCCAGGGATTGGACCCAGGTCTCCTGCACCTGCAGGCAGTTTCTTTACTGACTGAGCTACCAGGGTATCTCGGACACGACTGAGCGACTTCCCTTTCACTTTTCACTTTCACGCATTGGAGAAGGAAATGGCAACCCACTCCAGTGCTCTTGCCTGGAGAATCCCAGGGACGAGAGAGCCTGGTGGGCTGCCATCTGTGGGGTCGCACAGAGTCAGACACGACTCAAGCAACTTAGCAGCAGCAGCAGCAAATATGATCTCAAGATCTTCAAACGTTTGCAAAAAGTCACCAAAATGAAAGATAGAGAACAGAATAAACAAAAATAAGAACTCTGGGGGAAAAGGAAGAAACATCAAAAAACTGTAATTAACATCCTCAAATAGATAAACATATTGAACCACGGGGGGTGAAAAAAGAAGAAATCCATTTTTTAATTAATAACAGATTCAGAGAAAAGAAAAAAAATCTTAGTAATGAAAAAATGTCAGCAGAAATTTTAAAAATCCATTATAATAGTTCAGAAGATAAAGAAAGCTCTCTGAAAATAGATAAAAACAAAGAAGAAGAAAATAAAAGTTCCAGAAAATAAAAAAAGCAAAACTGCAGCAAAGAATTCGATCAGAGAAGCATTTATAGAAAAATCCATCAGAACGGAAGGCTATCAGATCAAAAGGATGTCAATCATAAGAGCCCAGGGCACTGGTGGAAAAAAAGACCTACACCAAGGTACATTATCATGAAAATCCAGAGCTCTGGGGATAAAGATAAAATTCTAAAACCTTTCATAATTAGGAATACTAGAAGCTGGAAGACTATTAATAAAGAACAATGGGATCAAAATTCCAGGTAAATACCAGGAAAAAATAACTAAAAGAGAAAAAGGGGAAGATAGCTGCCTTTTGAGATCAAAAGTCCAGGGGCAGGAAGTGGTGGAGCGGGACTGCTGAACTGTATAAGCTACATAGTATTATTAGATTTTTTAAATTATGCAGAGGTGTTACTCTGATGAAAAAATTAAAATGTGATTAAAAGAGCATCAAGTAAATTTCTAAATTACCTCATTAAATAAATAACGTACCTGAGCAACAACTGAAAAGGCCTTTGATTTTATTTTCGCTAATGATTCTGCCCTTTCACATCTCTGGAAGTAAAAACAAACCGGAAGGGGAAAAAGTTAAAACACGCAAACATTTAGTAAAATTACGAATAATTAAGTATTTTTTTTTACCAGAAATAAGATTCAAGACAGAAGGTTAGGGTAAAAGAAACTAACATTTATTGGACACATATTAAGTAAAGACACATAGACATGCCATTACTTTCTAACAGGGGCCATGATAACAACCCCATGGCTACTGACTGTTTTCATTCAAGATTTAAAAAGGATAAGAATGAAAGCCGTGAGCCCTGGTGACTATGCCACTCCCTCTTCATCTGCCTATGCCCAAAGATGGCTCTTTGCCTCATTCACTAAGATGGATGAAAACCTTGAAGGCAGAAAGCAGTGAATAGTAGCTTAAGCTGCAGACTACGCGAAAGACTGACAAGCAGGGAGAAAAGACATAGCATTACAGCAGTCTTCCTCTGCCCCTGTAAGGACTGAGGGCACCTTCCACCACCATCTGTCCCCTTTCCTGCTGAAAACGGTGAACATTCTCATGCCCAGTCTATACCTGATGTGGTCTTTCACAAGATTTCCAGGAAAGAACAGACTAGCTCTTCACAGAACCCATGTTACAGAATTTTCTAAAGTATGTATTAATATTATAATATTGACCACAGGATGTTATGGTTAATACACAGAATCACAGCCACACATAAAATGAAAAGAAGCTAACCAAACCTCTGCCTCGTAAGCAATCATATAATGAATTTTTCTGACCTCTGATTGTTGTGAATTTCTCTCACTCTTTTCTTCTCCTCCTTTAACTTTCAGTTTTAAGGGTGGTTTCTAAAAGATAAAGTAAGTTATATTTACATATTTACAATTCAAACCAACTAAAAATTAACTGAAAATTATTTTCAGAACAATGGAAATCATTTACTTAATTACTGAAAAACTAAAAGAGTATTTCACAAGTATTGAAGCACGGCTCACCACCAGATATTAAGATCATGGTTAGGTTTCATTAGAATTATAAAATCAATAAAAATTAATCCTAACTAATGAAAGATAATATGCAGATTTATGTGATGGCGAGAGAATTGGTTTATTCTCCTTTCCTTCAGGTTTTCAAAGGTCTTAGTCATGATCATTAAAATGAGTTATTAAAAGAGTGCTACAAAAGATGTTTACGTAAGTGCCCAGGTCATCTGTGCAACCCATTTGTAGCACTTAAAGTAGTCAAACATTAAAATAAATGTCCATAGAGGAAGCAAATTATTTCCTTCTTCTCAAGGCTGTTATCTCATCACTTTCCTTGTTCATCTTTTATAAAATTGAGTTTTGAGCCATTATCCTTTATATAAGCCAAAAGTAGCAACAAATCTGATATATAACACATAATGATGAAAGATAACACGTAAAAATGCCTTTCTAGCATTTGTGAAAACATTAACACATTATTAAACACACAGTAAGTAATAAGAAATTACTTGTTTTTTTCTTTTATCCTTTTCCTAGAAGTATTTAGTAAAATTAGATGGAGAAGTGGTTTCAAAGGGAAATTTAGCAAGGCTGGCCTTCAGAGGTAAAGTTTCTTTAGCTGAAAAGACTAACATGGAATATGGGCAGCTCTAGCATCAGCATTTGGGTCAGAAAACTAAATGGAAGATACGCATTGATGAGATTTGTAAACAGTTAAACCAAGGCAGGTAGAGCACTGGTAAACAGAGAGCATGCGCTCTGTCACAATGGGAGAAGCCACCCTGAAGTCTAGCTGTCCGCTGCCATGCAGCAAAGCAGGACCGGTATAACCAAACCTCTCACCTTTAAGAGAAGTCAGATGTCTGGAATCTTAAGACCACAAATACTTAAATGTTGGTAATTAATTCAAGTAATTAAAACATTAGGAACAATGCTATGTAAAGAAAAAAAAAAGTTATGTGTAGGATTTGGATTAAAGATGGTCTGTGTGCAATCTCCAGAGAATGCTAAATTATAAAGATTGTACTAAATCCATGGTACATCAAGATTATTTATTTCCCTATAATTATGTATACTACATAATGTATACATATATATTAAATGGATATTAAACTATATATTATATAGTTGCAATTATAATTATATAATATTATTACACATAAAACATTAAATAACATCACCTAGCTAATAACTGGTAAAGCTAAAACTAAGGAAATTAAGCCCTGCAGATCTTTATTTCACAGGAGGTAGCCACTAAACAAGGCTGCCTCTCAACACCCTCACCCATGTCCAGCCAGTCATGTACGATGCAAATGCAAAGGTGACGTATCAGACAGCTACAAACCTTTCTGTCTTTGTGCCACTGCTGATGCTCCAAAACTATGTTCTTGATATTGTCAAAAAAATCATCTTTTATCAAGTCGAGGGATTTTTCCAGATTGGATTTGTCAGCTGAAATTACATGTTTCATTCTCTGATAATGGTCATGAACATTCATCATTTCCTGTAAGTGAAAAGATGAGTCCCTTAATTCAGTTTTTGAGGAGAAATGCACCAAAACAAATAAAATCAAATCACCTTCCAAAGTGACAGAGTTGAGAAGGAATAACTTATTACTGTATATTAAAAATAATATAACTATGCAAACCAGTACATTATTAATGAAGAGTCTGCTTTCCAGAAATATGGAATCATTATAATTAATGAACATTAATTAATATACAATATATGGAGAGATGATGCGGAAAGTCTAATTAATATAGGACTGCATTCCTGGATGTAACAAAACTTATTTGTAGTATAGCATATCTTTAAATATTACCCCTAATAATTAAGATCATATTTTTATTTCATATTGTCACATAAAGTATTTACACAATTCTTTATATTCAGCTGGGAATTCGTATCTCATGACTCTCACCCAATCCTCCACAGAGATGTGATTTCAGAAATCTCAAAGCTCTTGTGTCTATCTCCGTAAGTTTCTTCATTACTTAAGTGATAAGATTCAAGATTAAATGAAATAGTGACTTATGACACCATTTGAGGCATAGTTATTAGTTAGACCTTCCTACTCAAGAAACCTCCAGACAAATGGGCAGGTCTACAGGGTAAACAGAGAGACAGCCTATGGCAGGCAGACTTAAAACTCACATAAAACCAGCACTGACACTCGGCTCCAAGACCAGCAGAGAACCATCCCTCACCGATTGTTACCACGTCCTCTGAGTCACTCCCAAGATAGGCTAGTCAATGCATTTCTAGGAGATTTTTATGGACTTGATCAACATCTGTTCAAGGAATGCAAAAATGCTGAGGAGTGCTGAGTGCTTACATATGCGGGATCTTCAATGAGGAACAGTGTGCTGACATGGGCAGCCCCTAACATTTTACATGGTACACTGTGCTGTATTCCCATTATTTTGCATGCACTACAATACAGGACAAAGACAACTAGCTTGGGGCCTGAGACCTGTCACTTGCTAGATTGTGACCTTGAACAAATCCCTCAGTCGCAATCATGTTCCACGTTTGGACAAACACAATGCAGATATATAAAGTGAGCTTATACAAGTGGAAGTAGTCTGTAAATGTAAAACACTATACAAAAATCAAAGGATGAAGAAATAAAAGGTAGTGTAGGGCTTTGGAGCTTTACACATTTGGACATTCAAATCCAGTGTCTGTACCTTATGCTATGTAAATTACTTAATTTCTCTAAGCCTCAGTTTCCTTGCTTTTAAAACTGGGAAAACACTACCTCCTCTGCAGGACTATTATAATTAGTGAAAAAACATACAAAAAACCTTCAGCATGGTTCCTGGCACACAGTGAATACGCAACATGTAATGCCATTATTATAATTTTATAAATGAAGAAAATAGATTCAAAAGTGGAATGACTTGCTAAAGGGCATATTTAAGTAACAGAGTTGGAATTAATAACAGATGCTTTAAAAAACTGTAATCATGTATGGTGATGGATGTTAACTAAACTTACTGTGGTGATTGACAATATATATAAATATTGAATCATTATGTTATATACCTGAAACACAATATTATATATTATGCCTGAATTTTTTAAAAAATCAGCTATTTTGATTCAATATTCTATTCTCTAGTTTTATTAAACCTCCTTAATCAGATAACTGAGAATCATAATCAGAATTCAAATAGGCTGACATGAAGACTTAAGAGCATTTGCAGGAGGAGAAAGAAAATAGAAAAGTATTCAATTTAGGGATTATCAGTGAAAATGGGTAATAGACTATGCAGAACAGGAAAAATAGAGCCAACACAAGCACAGAAGGAAAAGGCCTTCAAAGCAAATCTGTGGCAAGCCAAAAATGCTAGATAAAGTCAGGATGGCGTCACAGTCTTCTCCATTCCTAAAGGCTTCCATGAAAAGGGTCCTTCTGACCCTCCTCTCCAAGCACAAAAGACTATGGCTTTATGCATCACCCCAGCTCTGTTCTCTAAAACTTCCCATTATCTGCTTGCTCACATGTACAATTATATAACAGAGGAACCTTTAATTAAAGAGCTTCAAATGAATAAAAAAAAAAGTTTAAGAAGGCATATTGAAAAAAATTAAGGCTCTATCACCAAATTAGTCAACAATCAAAAATTACAACCAACTGGGTTCAAATCATCTTTTTTTCATTAAGAGAATACTAATAAGAGCAACGTCTTGCTGTTCAAAAACAACCTCTGCCTCTCTCTTTATAATTCACACCAGTACTTCTTGGCAAATCCTTTCTGGTCTCCCCAAATCTTTCATTCTTCATGGTACTCCAAACTTTCTCAATTCTCTGTTCCTGCAGGAAGCCCCCTCTTAAAGTTAAGGCTATTGGGTCTGTTTGCTTTCTGCTTCTCTTCTTCACAGTTATGAGTCCATTTCCACTTCCTTCCCTCAGGTTTCCAAGGAAAAAGTACCTTCTCCAGGCCAAAGGAATCTCTCCACCGGGCTCTTGGTCACTGACCCACCACCTCCTCCACAGAAGGGACCTCATAGCCTCTTTTCTACACAAAATCTCTTTCTAATGGCTCCTTACCCCAAACCTAAATATATACTCTAATTTTCTCCAATCCCTAAAACTTTTAAATGATTCCCCTCTCCCCAAAAGATAAAACACAAATTCCCTCTATTATGCAAAGTTTTTTTCCTATCTTTATTTTTATACATGACCTTCTCCCACTTCTTTCCTGCTCAGCTGCTAGAGGGCAAAGATCTTAATTCTTGTCATACTTCACTGCTGCTGCTGCAAAGATCTTAATTCTTGTCATACTTCACTAGACATCTGCAAAGGATACCTTTCCAACCCCAGTCCCAGCTCAGACAAGGTCTCTGCTGTCCAACAGGCAATGCTACAGAACCTTAGCTCCACTGCTTCCTAACTTAATGTCTCCATGCCTCAGTTTCCTTAGCTTTTAACCAGGGATAAAACATCTTCTGTTTAAAAAAAAAAAAAAAGAAAGAAAAAAATTAAATAAAATTTGTTTAAAGCACCTGTTTTGCAGGGATGTCTTTGAGGAGTAAAATATTCATAATATACAGAAAACATCTTGTATAGCTCCTGCACTACACCACAGTCCAGTCTTTAGATACTTAGTAAATAATTTCCTTCTGTGTAATTCTTAACATTCTGGGTAGATGAACACCTTTGTCAATCTGAGGATAGACTACCTCATCCTCACCAAGTGTCCATACATATGAAAAATTTATATACAATTTAGAGGGGGAAAAGGATCCATGGACCTTCTCAAGACTATTCATGGACCCCTGATTAACAATTCTTGCTCAAAACTGAAGTCGGTATACAGAGCAGACCCAGAGTGCTTTGAAAAATCAATCAACCTGACAGCTGAAGCTATGAGCACATGGTGGCATCTAGGACACAGAGAAACAGTTGAGCAAATCACAGATCTGATCCCCTTTCCACTCCTTATGTAGGAAAAGACTGAACAGGGATGAGGGGGGAAGTAGTAACATTTACTAAGCATCTACTATGTGCCATAGGCCACACTCAGCACTCTTCAGGAATAATCTAGTCTCAACTCTTACAAGTGGATGAAATAAGGGTTGCAATCATATTAAAGAGGAGGAAACTAAGGCTCAAAGGAATGAAAAAACACAACAAGGCCCCCACCTGCTCACACTAACTCCACACATTTTCTATGTACATAGGAATCTATTCTTTAGAAATAAGGAACGGATCACTAATTAGAAGGCTGCAACCCTTTAGTGGGGTTTTGTTTTAACCTCGGGGCAACTTTCCCACTCAGGTAAAACTCTCTGTAACTATTTATCAATGCAAAAGATTTTCCTGAATACTGCACATCTCAAAATACTGAAATACATTAGATTGAAAAGCTGTTTTTTTAAGACTCTAACTCTTATCCATTATTCTTGACTTCAAATTTTTGTTTTATCAAAATAAACTTTTCAATAGTGGGTTTTTACTCAAGCATTGTTAAAAAGGAATTTAGGAAATGAACATATATATTCATGTTAAAACATATATATATTCATGTTAAAACATATATATTGTTTTAAAAAAATAAAGTCACTAAATTCTTGTTTTTTAATAGTGGGCTTTTACTCAAGCGTTGTAAAAAGGAACTTAGGAAATGAACATACATTGTTAAAAAAAAATAAAGTCACTAAATTCTTGTTTCATAATATATCTAAAGTCAAATACAAATGGTACTTTCAGTATTTGAATCCCAGTATCCCTAGTCCAAGTCCAGTCTTTTACATCTATTTCTCACTCTTTCAAAATTTATTCCAGAAATTTTGATATATTTAGGGTATAGTATTCCTGACACTTGAGAGAAGGTAACAGCATTCTATGATTAGAAAAATTTTCAGTATCCAGTAGATGAAGGTATAAACTCAATATATAGTTAACAACAAAACAGTTTTTAAAAAATTTTAAGAACATAAAAGCAAATTTACCTCTAATACATCAGAAGTGATAAGTTTCAATACACGATCATTTGGGTCCTTAAATTCTTCAGTAATTTCAGCTCGTTGCATTTTTTTCTTCATTCTGTATGACAGCTAAATAATAATGTCTTTTAAAATAGATGTTTTAAAAGATATATTTTAAGTACTGAAATAAGTAAGTAAGCCAATAATAAAAATCATCTATAAGTAAATATGAACCAAAAAAAAAACCCCAGCTCTAAGTATGTACTTACTAAATAAGTACATATTTAGTAAGTACATACTTACTCTGGAAAAAATATTTTTCAAAGACTGTTAAACAACTTTTGAAATAACCCTTAAGATGCCAGGCCACATGCTTACAAATTCAGAGAAGTTACATGGTTTGCCAACTGACAGAACTAGAATCTTTTGATTAAAATGCTCTTTCAGTCTAGCATCTGAAAGTATCACAAGACTGAAGAAATATATATTAATGGAAGTTTCAACTTTTCTCTAACTGGAATTAAAATCCCTTAGTTCTCTTTCAGTAGCCTCTTTGATGTCTGAATACAGGCATAAGCAAAGCAGATACACAACTAACTTCTTCTTCTAACCATCTACTTAATGGACAACATTCAGAAACACTGCATTATTAGGAGAGACTGAATTTTGCTTTCAAAAAAAAGTAAGCAGAAGGCATTTTTTCCTCTTTTCTTTTTTTGGCCATGATACACAGCTTGTAGGATCTTAGTTTCCTGACCAGGGAATGAACCCAGGCCCTCAGCAGTGATAGGAGTCCTAACCACTGGATCACCAGGGAATTCCCAATATTTTTTTCCTACTTTAAGAAATCTTTTTTCTTTTCTTTTTTTGGCCATACCACATAGCATGTCGAGATCTTGGTTCCCTGACCAAGACCTGGGATTGAACACATGGCCCCTGAATTGGAAGCACAGAGTCTTAACCACTGGACCACCAGGGAAGTCCAAGAAGCCTTTTCTCAAGTATTGGAAATTATATAATACTCTTTCCACTTTCTGGAGACTGAGGAACTTTACGGACAATGAAACAGAATTTCTCATTTTGAAAACCAATCTCTTTCAGATAACATACCAATTTAGGCATTGCTGTAAAGTGAAATGCTCTGTCTAGTCGTAGCTTCCTAAATATATAAGCTGCATCAAAATGTTGTGCATTTATCAAATCTTGCTGAAATTTTAAAATTTCATCCCAATCCTTCAGGGCAACTCTAATCTACAAACAAGAGGAATAAAAAAATTGTTAATAAATGCAAATCTTTTTTCACAAATGTATTATAATTTTGAAACACTGGTATTTCTCTTTAAAATCAGTTGGCTATGAAAATATTGCACCTGTTTCATATTTCAGCTGGAGGAAAACAATTCACAAATATTACCTTTTGTTTTGGTTGACACAGTTGCATGTTATATAATCCATATAGCAGATACAAAGCACCAACTCTGATCTGGAAGGTATATGGAGGTAAAAAGTATCGCCAAGCCAAAGTCAAAGCTTCTTTTGTAAACGTGTTCTTTTCTAAATTTCTCATTCTACCACTAGAAAACAGAAAGAACCTATATTATGCCTGTGAAAAAAAAATAACAGAAGAGATTTATACTTGTTTAAATAGCAGCTGCTAGAAAGTGGACAGGCATTCCACACCTGATCCTTTCATGATTCAAGGATAAAGACCTAATTTTCTGCTGTGTTTCTTACAGTGAGGCCCTAGATACTCTTGACGCATCTTCCAAAAGCATCAACTTTACTGCTGAATTGGGAGCAAAAGGACCAGGGTTACAACTAACTACTGGTTTAAGAATTTTAAATATGTAATATATTAAAATAACCATGGTAATGTTACAGAATAAAATACAAAGATCAGGAGCATTTTGACAAAATAAATTGAACTAAAGGGTATTATGCTAAGTGAAATAAGTCAGACAAAGATAAGTTCTGCATAATCTCACTTATGTGTGGAATCTAAAAAACCAAGAAACAAAACTGAAACATATAAACAGAGAGCAGGGTGATGGATGTCAGAGGGGAAGAGGATAGATGGATGGGCAAAATAGGTGAAGGGGATTAAAAGATACAAACTTCCAGTTATAAAACAAGTAAGTCACTGGATATAATATACAGCATAAGGAATAAAGCCAATAAAAATAATACTTCAATAATTTTGTATAGTGCCAGATGGTCACTGAACTTGTGGTTGATCACTTGTAATGCATTTGACTGTGGAATCACTACACTGCAAATGCTGTAACTCAACTATCAGTCAGTCAGTTCAGTCACTCAGTCATGTCCGATTCTTGTGACCCCATGGACTGCAGCATGTCAGGCTTCCCTGTCCATCACCAACTCCCAGAGCTTGCTCAAGCTCATGTCCATCGAGTTGGTGATGCCACTCAACCATCTCATCCTCTGTTGTCCCCTTCTCTTCCTGCCTTCAATCTTTCCCAGCATCAGGGTCTTTCCCAATTAGTCAGTTCTTTGCATCAGGTGGCCAAAGTACTGGAGTTTCAGCTTCAGCATCAGTCCTTCCAATGAACATTCAGGACTGATTTCCTTTAGGATGGACTGGTTGAACCACCTTGCAGTCCAAGGGACTCTCAAGTCTTCTCCAACACCACAGTTCAAAGGCATCAATTCAACTCAACTATACTTCAATTAAAAAATATATGTGCATATTAATATATAATAGAGTTTTTCCCCAGTAGCCTCAGGGGGTCCTAATCTGTTCTGGAGACATTTGGGTGAAAAAGTTGGAGAACCACAGCAAAATGTAACCCTCCTCCTCCTCCCAATTCTGCAGGGAAAAAGTTCACCAATGTAAACAGCAGGGTAACAAAGGAGACTCCACTATATTCCAAAGCCTGGGCTCTCTAAGTAATGAATATACTACAAAAAAGATCTTCATGACCCAGATAATCATGATGGTGTGATCACTGACCTAGAGCCAGACATCCTGGAATGTGAAGTCAAGTGGGCCTTAGAAAGCATCTCTACGAACAAAGCTAGTGGAGGTGATAGAATTCCAGTGGAGCTATTTCAAATCCTGAAAGATGATGCTGTGAAAGTGCTGTACTCAATATGCCAGCAAATTTGGAAAGCTCAGCAGTGGCCACAGGACTGGAAAAGGTCAGTTTTCATTCCAATCCCAAAGAAAGGCAATGCCAAAGAATGCTCAAACTACCGCACAATTGCACTCATCTCACACGCTAGTAAAGTGATGCTCAAAATTCTCCAAGCCAGGCTTCAGCAATACGTGAACCGTGAACTTCCTGATGTTCAAGCTGGTTTTAGAAAAGGCAGAGGAACCAGAGATCAAATTGCCAACATCCGCTGGATCATTGAAAAAGCAAGAGAGTTCCAGAAAAACATCTATTTCTGCTTTATTGACTATGCCAAAGCCTTTGACTGTGTGGATCACAATAAACTGTGGAAAATTCTGAAAGAGATGGGAATACCAGACCACCTGATCTGCCTCTTGAGAAATCTGTATGCAGGTCAGGAAGCAACAGTTAGAACTGGACATGGAACAACAGACTGGTTCCAAATCGGAAAAGTAGTACGTCAAGGCTGTATATTATCACCCTGCTTATTTAACTTATATGCAGAGAACATCATGAGAAACATTGGACTGGAAGAAGCACAAGCTGGAATCAAGATTGCTGGGAGAAATATCAATAACCTCAGATATGCAGATGACACCACCCTTATGGCAGAAAGTGAAGAGAAACTAAAAAGCCTCTTGATGAAAGTGAAAGTGGAGAGTGAAAAAGCTGGCTTAAAGCTCAACATTCAGAAAACAAAGATCATGGCCTCCAGTCCCATCACTTCATGGGAAATAGATGGGGAAACAGTGGAAACAGTGTCAGACTTTATTTTGGGGGGCTCCAAAATCACTGCAGATGGTGACTGTAGCCATAAGACACTTACTCCTTGGAAGGGAAGTTATGACCAACCTAGATAGCATATTCAAAAGCAGAGACATTACTTTGTCAACAAAGGTCCATCTAGTCAAGGCTATGGTTTTTCCTGTGGTCATGTATGGATGTGAGAGTTGGACTGTGAAGAAGGCTGAGCACTGAAGAATTGATGCTTTTGAACTGTGGTGTTGGAAAAGACTCTTGAGAGTCCCTTGGACTGCAAGGAGATCCAACCAGTCCATTCTGAAGGAGATCAGCCCTGGGAGTTCTTTGGAAGGAATGATGCTGAAGCTGAAACTCCAGTACTTTGGCTACCTCATGCAAAGAGTTGACTCACTGGAAAAGACTCTGATGCTGGGAGGGATTGGGGGCAGGAGGAGAAGGGGACAACAGAGGATGAGATGGCTGGATGGCATCACTGACTCGATGGACGTGAGTCTGAGTGAACTCCGGGAGTTGGTGATGGACAGGGAGGCCTGGCGTGCTGCGATTCATGAGGTCGCGAAGAGTCGGACACAACTGAGCGACTGAACTAAACAAGAATGAAAACTACCTATTACAGTACTGGCAACCAAAGCAATTTCTAAAGAAAATCCACCACTCCTTAAATAATCTCTACTTGTTTTCTCATTTTAGTTTCTTCTTCATTAAATTAGAAGTTGGGGCAACCATAGCAAAATTTTTCTAAACCACCACTTTTCCCAAGAGGGCTACAGTGAAAAAGATCACGGGTTTCAGAAACAGTCAGACAAACTGGTTTCAATACCTGCTGTACCACCTACCAGTTGTGTGATCATGGAAAAATTACTTAACCTTTTAAAATCTCAATTTCCTCATCTATAAAACAAGGATAATTACTGATCTCAGAGTTGTTCTTTGGATTACATACAGCTATAAATGCATTACATTTAGTACCCGTAAAAAAAAAAAAAAAGAGTTCCTCTCCTTTCATTAATTGTACAACAAACGGTTCTCCATTCTCCATCCCCTGCAATGGACAAACTACACAGGTAGTTATTTTACAGCAACAAGGAGAAAAAAAGAGAATGTTCACATTTTATTCAGCAGAACATAAGAGTTATAGTCACAAAGACTCATTCATTTTATTAATTTAGCCTTTTAAATATTTTAAGTATTATAATGGGATACTAGATCCATCCAGTCATTGTCCTCACAGAGCTAAGTCTAGTGGAAAGAAAATTTAAAATAATAATAAGGAATATTTCTTGAGCACTTAAGAGTGCAGTTATTACCACAGTCAGTAGAGGACTCTGACCACAATCAGGGAGTGGGGCTCCATAATCCATGCTTCTCACCACTACACTATACTGCCTTCTGAACTACACAGTTAAAATGTGATTAAGTCAAGAGATAAAATAAGCACAAAGTGCTACAATAAAAAGAGCATGAACACTTTATTTAGTCCAGAAGGGCTAAGGAATGTTTCCCTGAGGAACTGTCACAAGAGCTTAACCCTGAATGAAGAATAAGGTAGCCAGGCAAAGGCAGTTGGGGTAAAGGTCCAGACTGAGGAAACGCAGGTAGAGAGCCATGGAGTGGGCTGGTAGATAAAGCTGCAACGCTGGGCAAAGGCCAGCCACGAAGGGTGTTGCCAACCTTGTTAGGGAATTTGAGCTGTAATCAGAGGCAACGGAAACCATTAAGGGTGGTATGATAGGCCGTGACATGATCAAATCTGCACTTTACAAGTTCAGCGGTTGTATGAAAAATGAATTCAATCATGCAGGGTTTTGTCTTTGCTTGTGTGTTTGTTTTCAAACATGGAGTTCTAAGAAAACAAGACTAGAGGGAGGGCACGCGACGGTGATCTCGATCAGGGTAGTGGATGGAGGTAGAAGAGTTCAGAAGGGCGGCCAGGTAGGGGTATACGTTATCTGGGAGGAGGCCCCAAAATGGATAGATGAAACCCAAGCCAACGAAATCGGCCAGGGAAAACGCGTAGCCAAGCATAGATGACGGCCCAGAAGAGACGAAGGCAGTGTTCAGACTGCCACTTTCCTCAGCCCTTCCCAGGTGCCGCAAAGAGAAAGGGAAGGAAGAAACTTGTTACACCGCCCCTGAGCACAGAGATAGGCGGCATAAGAAACACCCACCAGAAGATGGTTCCGAACTTCATACTTCTCCAGAGCTCAGCGAAGTCCTCGAAGCGCACGCTATCCATCTCCTGGAAGCGGCTGAGCAGTGCCTCGCAGTCGTCCTTCAAACCTGAAGGAGTCCCCATGTCTGCAAAGCAAGCACGCCACGCTCAGGGTAGCTGCCGGTGGTAGCCGAGGAAACGAGGCTCTGAGCCCCACCTCCTACGACCTGACGCACACGCCCTCCGTGACGCGTTTCCGGCCGTTTCAACTCCACCTCCAGCTGGATCTACCCAAGCTTTCGCGATGTGTTCTGCGCCTGCGTAACCGTTTGCCTCAGGAGCCCAGATCTCTAGGGGAAGTAACGTGGGCGTGATTAATTTCAGTAAATAAGTTTACTTCTCAGGGGACCTGTGAGCCAAAGAAGGAATTTAGGTCTGTATTATACCTTCTACCAATCATTATTACACTTACCATCTCTCCCCTTTAAAGTGATCCTAGGGGAGAAGGAAATCGCAACCCACTCCGGTATTCTTGCCTGAAGAATCCCATGGACAGAAGAGCCTGGCAGGCTGCAGTCTATGGGGGTCGCAAGAGTCGGACACGACTGAGTGACTAAGCGCCGTGCAGACTCTTGCATAAAATAAATAAATAAAGTGATCCTAGGGTGAGAAGTCAACTTTTACACCTAAAAAGGAACATCTCCCAACCTCAACCACTGCCACGTAGAAATAGGATCCAAAGAGGGTTTACTGAGAAGTAGACTGGACTTCAGAGGCGGGCATGGCAACCCACTCCAGTATTCTTGCCTGGAGAAGCCCATGGACTGAGGAGCCTGGCGGGCTATAATCCATAGGGTCGCAGAGTCAGACATGACTGAAGTGACTGAGCACAAACCCACGCAAACTGGACTTACTCTCTTGTAGGCTATAATACCCGTGCTTAATGTGTGGCTCTCTGGTTGTAGCCTTAACACCCTTCACTCTTGAGAAGCTCTTGTAAATATACCCACTACCACCACCACCACCACCACAGTCTAGCACATTACTTAGCAAAAAGTACTGTATCTGATTTTGTTGTGTTCTGTCGCTAAGTCGTGTCTTTTTTTTTTTTTTTTTTTTTTGACCCCGTGGACTGTATTACTGCCAGGTTTCCCTGTCCTTTATTATCTCCCAGAGTTTGCTGAAGCTCATGTCCATTGAGTTGGTGATGCCATCCAACCATCTCATCCTCTGTCGGCCCGCCCCCCACTTCCCCGCTTCTCCTCCATCTTTTCCAGCATCAGGATCTTTTCCAATGAGTCAGCTGTTGGGAGTCTGGTGGCCAAAGTATTGGAGCTTCAGCTTCAGCATCAGGCCTTCCAATGAGTATTCAAGAGTTTATTTCTTTTAGGATTAACTGGTTTGATCTCCTTGGTGTCCAAGGGACTCTCTAGAGTCTTCTCCAGCACCATGGCTGAATCTGTCTTCTTTGTACATTCCACCTTCTAGCATCTCTCAGGAACTGGCTATCAAGTAATATTTTCTATCTTTCACTATTTCTGTGATTGCAAGTCATGCTATTCTTATGCTTTTGGAGAGTTATCCTAAAAGTATAAGGGCTCTCTGTAACTTTCCTTATCATTCTTTTTTTTTTAAAAAAAGTTATGTAATACACATTATAGAAAAACTTATGTAACATGTCTGAATAAGACGCATAGCAGGTATATGAATACCTGTGTACCTTCTACATGTATAGGAACTGGAACGTGACCAACACCTTTCCTCCTCTATTCTCCTGCCTCTGCCATTACTTTAATAACAACTACCTTATTTTGTTTCTCATTCTCTTGTAAATATTTTATCACGTGTTCAGATCTCTAAACAATATATTGTTTACTTGTGGTTGATTTTGAGCTTTATAATGGTGTTGCAATTTCTAATACATAGTCTTTGAATTGCTTTTTAAGCTTAATAGTGTTTCTGAGATTCATTTATATTATTTCTCATAGCTGTAATTCATTTATTTTCATTATTTCCTAATATTCCACTGTGTGAATATAGTTTATTATTTCCTCATGAAAATTTAGGTGGGTTCCAGATATTGCTGTTATAAACCATGTTTTATGAACACTTTTTCCTGTCTTTTTGGAGGATTGCCAGATAAAATACACGAGACCAAATTAAATTTGAATTTGAGGCCAACTAAAAGAATTATTCATTGTTCATCTTAAATACAGTTTCACTGGGTACCCCTTATTTTTGTTGGTTTAATATGGATTTCTACTTATATGTTGCAGGAGTGTGGAGTATATATATCTGAGAGGAATTATTAGATGATAAAGAGTGCAAATGTAAAACTTATCAAGATTTATACTTTACTATCAGTGAATCAGTTCAGTTCAGTTCAGTCGCCCAGTCATGTCTGACTCTTTGTGACCCCATGAATCGCAGCACGCCGGGCCTCCCTGTCCATCACCAACTCCTGGAGTTCACTCAGACTCATGTCCATCAAGTCAGTGATGCCATCCAGCCATCTCATCCTCTGTCATCCCCTTCTCCTCCTGCCCCCAATCCCTCCCAGCATCAGAGTCTTTTCCAATGAGTCAACTCTTCACATGAGGTGGCCAAAGTACTGGAGTTTCAGCTTTAGCATCATTCCTTCCAAAGAAATCCCAGGGCTGATCTCCTTCAGAATGGACTGGTTGGATCTCCTTGCAGTCCAAGGGACTCTCAAGAGTCTTCTCCAACACCACAGTTCAAAAGCATCAATTCTTCGGCGCTCAGCCTTCTTCACAGTCCAACTCTCACGTCCATACATGACCACTGGAAAAACCATAACCTTGACTAGACGGACCTTTGTTGGTAAAGTAATGTCTCTGCTTTTCAATAATAAGCATTCTCATTTCAGCCAAATCACCTCAGAAACTTGGTATCTAGTTCTGGTCTTAAAGTGCATTTTCCTCACAAAGCCAAAGGAGCAATGGAACTCTCTGGAGCCTCTTTTAACAAGGGCACAAATCCCATTAAGGTCTCATCCTGAAAACCTAATCACCTCCCAAAGTCCCCACCTCCTAATACTGAGCTATCATCTTGGAGGTTAGATTTCAACATATGAATTTTGAGGTGCCACAAACACACAAAACATAGCAAACACCTTGGACTCACTCAAGCCTCAGAAACTTTTCTTTGAATAGATAGATTTTACTGGAACAGCTAGAAAATGGCCCTGTTTCCCCCATTCTTCTGGTCATTTCTTCTCTGGTCTGTGTCACACGAGATCCTCTCCCACCCTCAATCATGTGTGTGTTGTCCTTGTGCAAGCAAAGTGGAAAGTTTTAGGAACAATCAAAGATGAATCAGATGGGAACCTTGCTCTGAAGGAACTCAGTCTAATAGGGGAGAAAAGACATACATAAATGATCACAGAAGGCTGAAAAATAATCAGAAGCAAGGGCTTAAGGTGATGTTCATAGGGCCGAAAAATATTAGCAGCTGAATTTGCCTAGAAAGAGGCAAACCACCTACCCAGGCTCTCCACGCTCCTCTCTAATTGGTGATTGTCTCTAATTTTATCTCAGTTAAGTTTTTGCTTTAAATAGTCTACCTGCAGGCTGGGCAGTCAGGCAAGTTTATAAAGGCTTACCCCAAAACTTGTCCAGTAGTCCTGTTCAAGTAATCATAAGCAGTTCTGTGTGGAAGCATTGAAAAAAATTTTTTTCAAAGAGCCAGTAATATTGTCCCGAAATATATGGAAAAGATCTCTGCATAAAATAGTGTTTCTTAATGTTTTAATATTCCAAAGATCCCTAAAGAATATTTGACTTGACAGTATTCTAGCCTACTTGTCAGGCTACATATGCAATTTTAAAAAATGCTTTCGTGATAAACATTAAAGCATATCACTCCCCCAGACCTCCAGTTTGCTCTCCTCTGTGAAAGAATCACCAGTTTACAGTGATTGAACATCCATAAGATGAAAAGGGTTGTAGCACTCTCCCTGAAGGGCACTTCTCTAATTAAACACACACAGAGACTGAGGCTACACATCAGGTTTTATTAGGAAAAAATATTCACAACAACTCAGCCCCATTTTTTTACATGTCAAATAAGAGAATGTTTAATGTCCTACTTTTTAGGGAATTCTATTTGAGAAAACATAATGAATTTTCCTGAAGAAAACATAATATAAAACGTAGTCTGCTGCGGATATACAGAGGGTAATTTATTCTAAACAATACCTCGCCCCGCACTTTACAACAGACTGTGTAATCATAAACTAATTACAGATTCAATTTAAGGCTCCGAGCTTTTCCACTTTGCGTAAACTCACTACCCTTCTGTCCAAAAAGATTATCTTCTCCCAAAGGATTCTCAGGGTGCAGTCACACAACAAATTCAAAAAACAGGACAGGCAAAAAAAACCAAACCAACAATAAAAACCCACCTGGGGAAGCTAAAGTTTCTATTAATCAGGCATATCTCAAATGCTTAATTTAAAATAAACGAAGTCTCTGAGTGCCTTTAAGGCTAATATCTTGAAATAAAAACACAACTCTATTTTTGACCAGTTATTAGTAGATGAGTAATTTTTAAAAAATCTTACATAGCTACTCAATCTTTTAGGCAACCCCTCGGTATTTCTCTGGTGGATTTTCTCGGTATTTGGAGTGGAGGATCACACTCCAAAGCATCTATCTGCTTCAGAGTTCAGAAGACAGTTCTAACTAGAGCAACAATTCCTGTCTCAGTCCTTCAGATCTCTCGGCCACCTTCTACCCCTCTCCTTCCGCAACCCCAACATCCAAAGCGACCAAGTTTGAGGAAGGGCGGGCAGCAAAATCCGACGAGTCTCAGAAGACAACAAGCAACGCGGAGCCCTCGCGCCAAGCGCCTCCCCGCGATCACCCGCCCGCGCGCGTGCTTCCCAAGGCCGGGCGGGGCAGTGCCTCCACATGCTCTCCCACACGTAGGCGGGAGCCTGGGGCAGCGGCTCCACGCGCCGCTCCTGCTGCCTCGCGCTGGCCCCCAGTCCCGGGGAGGGGCCAGGGCTGCGGTGCTGCGCCCCAGCACGTACTGGGGCGTGGCCTGCAGGGCGGTGGGCGGGGTTTGGGGAAGTTTCTTTGGGCGGCTCACGTTTCACATCCTTATCATGTAGGCACTAGGGCGCTAGAAACAGAAGGGGTAGCCGGTCCCTTCCGCATCCTAGCTATTTTCCCCGCTGAGGGTCTGATCACTGCCGCTCTCAGGCACCTGTCTTTCCTCTCCGTCCGGGAATGGAGCCAAGAAAAGGGAATAAAAGAAATTAAATAGTACAAGGAGATCGGGTGTCTGAGCAGCGTCTTGGATAAAACCGTCCACTACAGGTAAGAATAAAAATTATGTCCAAACCTCGGAAAGGTGTGAACACAACAAAGCTCCAGAAGGTGTTCATAGGAGGTAGTGGTAAAGTGTGGCTTTTGTCTTACAAGGAGACTATTTTATTTCAGATCCTACAGATTGAACTAATTGTCTGTAAAATGATCTGGGACAACAGGTTCAGCGCTATTTAAAGGGATGAAATACGAGCGAAGTGGTTAGTAACAGACTTAAAAAAACACCCGAGTAACATTTTTTTCTTTACACTTTTGTTGGTTTTAGCTAACATGTTTGCAAAGGTTTTATTTAATCAAACCCCGTTAAATTTTTTTTTTGTATTCGTTGCAACTTGTTTTTGACGTTGCTACATTAGAAATGTGAATTTTAGAATGCTTAGGTTTCAGCAAACCCTGTAACTTTAAGTTCTTTTTTTTTTTTTTGTATTTTAAAGATTGTAAGGAGAAATCCAAATTTAGAAATGGTAGTTGTGAGGTTAACACAAGCTTAAAGAAAATAAATGTGTCTAGCATGCCTTTAAATCAAATAGCGCTGACAAAACCATACCATATATTCATGTGGCCTTTTATAGTCTATCACTGTGCTTTTCATAAACCACCTCATTTACCTGTGAGTTAATGTCACCATAAGCAGACACCTGAATCTCTAGTTCAAACTCAAAACTCACTAAATAGCACCAGAACACTTTTATTCATTTCCATTTGTCTTGCCATTCCTCTTACAGAACATCCCCTCGATGTCCTCTGTGATTGCATTACCACCCTCAGTTCCCTACATCCCTATTGCTTTCTATTGATATTTGCCATTTAAACAGTTAATTGGGAGAGGAGTAGGGTTTTACTGGACTGGCTAGCACTCCACCAGCTCAGAGGCTCTGAATCTTAGGCTACCTCTCCAAGACTTTTGTCATCTACAAAATGAGATACAGGTCCTAATTCATAGGGTTTTTTGGAAGATTGTGAGATAACATGCAAAAAGCTTAGCACAGAGTACTAACAGACATTAGGTTCATTTTAACTTTTAATCTAAAACTTGTACGCAGCAGTGGTAGAATCTCTGTGGAACTCTTTCAGTTTCAAAGTGAACAGTGAAACTTAGAACAAGTGAACAAAATACACCAAACTCCTTTGCCATACTTTCTTCAGATGTGAAAATAACACTATGGTCGTTCAGTCACGACAGCATCAGAGAAGGGGAAACTATAGCCATGCATAAGGAAGGGAGACATTACAGGTCTATCTATGGTTGCTGGGGTAGGGCTGTATTTGGATGAAGACATTATAAAGCCATTTGTGATGGTCTCAAAGAGGCTGGTACACTGCTGGAGGAAGGACTGGTTCTGCTATTTAAAACAGCTTCAAGCACTCCAGGGGGCTTGTTTTCTGAATGAGAGGGGTGGATACTTGTTTTCTTCCAGCTGCACTGTCCTTTAAAGTGGCTTTCTCATCTAAACCCTTGCTCCCAAAAGTCATTTTCCTACTCTTGGTCATTACAGATCTGACCGTTACTAATACTTGAAAATGATAAACTTCTAGATTTCAGCTTAATTTGCTACCAAAATGAGAATTTTTTAATTTCAACTGGGAATATTAAGCAACTACTTTATTCTAAAATACCACCTCCAGTACTATCTGTAATTAAATTCAGAAGCACTTTGGATCATAGTATTTACAGTGAAATATGAGTCTTAGTAAACATTTGTTCCCAAACTTTCATGTAATTGTAATCACATTTTCTTCATTCTAAGATTAAAAACAGACACTTAAGGTCTGTGGCTTAATTTTATTCAGGTTGTTCCTGTAACCTCAGTATACTGGGCCTAAGGCTCTGTATGTATTTACTTTATCCATAAAAATAATCTGTTGTTAATTTTAGGAGAAAGGATTCACTGTTTGTTATATCTTTTTGTGCTGAGTTTTAAAATTTTAAGTGAGAATGTATTACTTTTACAATAAAAAAATGCTATTTTTAAAATGGAAAATGAATATAAAGCTATTAAAGAATTTTAAAACATACAGTATCATTAACGCAGAAACAAAGCAAGGTTTTTCTGGTTTCATATTAAGAGTCAGAAGACCTAAGTTTAAATCTTTGGTCTGCCATTTATTACCCTTAAGGCTTGGACAAATCCTTTATCACTCAAGGTCTAAATAGCTTCATCTGTGAGTGAAAATAGATTGGAAATCTTACAAAGAACTTCTAACCCCTACAAAATTATGTAACTATAATGTTAAGGATTTGTTTCATTCATCCCATTCATATTAAACATTAAAATTTTGTTTTACTTTAATAAATTAAAGGTCCATAAATTCATAAATGACAGTTTTCTAAAAGCATATTTTTTACAGTGGAATATTATGGTTTGCTATTATTTAACATTACAGTTAGGGACACAGTATAAATTAAAGTGATGGCAATAGGGTAAATGTAGAAATAGCAAGAATAATGTAATATAAAATACTTAAACTGTCGGTAAACAATTTTATGAGTTGGATGTGTTGAAACAAATATTATTTTAACATAAAAGCTGGTCAAAGTGGGCCTGGTCCACAGAAGATGTTTATTTGATGTAACAAAACAATACAGTTAGTGTTAGAAGATCCAACCACAAAGAGCAAAAGGAATGAAAAATTTGTACAATGCACATAGAAAAACAAGATGTTTACTGTGACAACTATATATTTCTAAAATAATGCTTCTAAAATTACTCAATTATTGAAATCTATATGAAAACAGAAGGATGTTAATAGCGACAAAGTGCATAAAACCAAACATCAAATTTTGAGCAAATTAACATTACTAGGCAATTTTGCTAACAAAGCATGATTTTTTTTTGTTGTTCACAATCTGCTCAAAATACCTTTATACCAACAGGGTGGGCAGAACATTTAGGTTTAATATCAATTACACAATATTAGCATAAACTTCCACAACTACAGATAGGGTATTGTCTTCTTTTGAGCTGGCAAAGTGACTACAGAAACATCAAATCATTTCTCTGAATTGAGAATTTTATCCAAATAAATGCCACATACCTTCCAGATATATGTATATCTTTCTATATCATGTAAATGGCTTTACCCATTTAAATAATAAATCATACAAGCATTTAAGAATCATTATTATATGATTAACAATGTCATGTTCCAGGTTTAATAATTTCATAGGCCAAAAAAAATTTCTTCTTAAAAACTAGTTTTATAAATGCAGAATATATTGCATGAGTAACTGCTGGTATTTTTTTAAGAAAATATATTGTGCAATTGCGGCTACCATGTACTGCTGGCAAATCATTATTGTTTATGTAAAATGTGAAAAAACTGAGTAAAAATTTTTTAAACTCATCATGATGAAAGGTTACAGCCTTCTTAAAAAAATTATATTGGCATCTTATTAAAAATAATTCGATAAGGGACAAACTCCCTAGCCCAAAATAAATAAATAAAAAGGTGCATTTTAAAAATGATGCTACTGCAATGCAATGGTTTAAATACCGAAGAACTATGAAAATGTGCTGTGTGTGATCTGGCATTAAAGAACATACTAAAAAAGAGCATTAATGTAAATTAAGTAGAAAGGGGATCAAAATTGAACTAACCGAGTTTGTGCAGTATTTGTAGCCAGGCTTCTAAAATTAGATATAGAAAATATAAATAGACTGCTTTAGGTAATGAGCCACCAGTGTCCAAAAAAAGGAATGAGATTATGAAAAAGCTCAGTTAACTTGATCCAAAGCTCTGAGTAATTCTTCACCCTGCAGTAGGTTTCTGCTGCCTTGTATAGGAGCATTAACTTCACAATCATAACTGGTCAGCTGTGGTAGTCCACTCTCATCCATTGATTGCCCCAGCAGTCTACATGCTAAATCTGAAAAACAAAGAGATATATATCTAAGTATTCATTCATCTAATCAATGAATATTATTAAACAGCAACTATACACTAGGTATTGGGGAGAATAAGGCCAGTTAGCTCTAGAAGGGTTTTTAGTCTGTTAGGCAAAACTACAATTATGTAATCAAGAAAGTGCAAACAAGCATTACTGGTGCTATGTCACAACTGTTTAAAAACCTTGAAGGTGCAGAGGAGTGATTTAAACCAATTTAGAAAAAGGCATTAAAATATACAAGTTTCAGCTTCTATTCATTATTGATAGCACACAGACACAGATCAAAGAAGATAATTCAGAGTTCCATCTGGAAACTATTAGTGATCAAATAAAATGCAACCTTACTTTTTAATCCTGGTAAGGAATGGAAATCACTCTCACTTGGAGTAAAGCTCCTAAATAAAAGTTTCATATACTTTAATTCTCTTTGTGATATTTAATGGAAGAAAGAGTAAACTAACCAGAGGGTATTAAAATAATTGTCTTTTGCTCCATTCCATTTTGTTCACTAGATTTGCATCCTTTTACACGTTTCCAAGAAAGTGATGTGGTAGTTGCACGATCATCTGGTTGCTGTAATAATGTTCCCTGAAAACAGTAAAATTATTTCAATTTTACTATGTTGAATTTTTTTTTTAAATCACGGACTTTGAAATCAGTATAAATTTGCTAACAATACATAGGCAGGATTCTTAAAGACTGCTCTCAGTTATTTAAATTCTATTTTTTAATGCTGCTGTGATGAATTCATTTGCCACTCATATGACAACTATGTAAAAATGCTTTCCAGTTAATTTGGTCTGAAAATATCGGTATGGCTTATACTAGCACTGACTGTGTTCTGTGGGTAAGAAGGAAAAGTAACCAAAAGGGAAGAGAAAGAGACTTGGTAATGATACTGGGTGTGGAATGAGGGGAGAACTATACTTACTCTAAATACATCTCTAGTGTTTGGAATTTTTTGAGACTGTATTCTTTAAATGTTTGTACTTTTAAGAAAGAACATGTACAAAGTGAAAGAAACCAATGTGTAACTTCTGAGAATGTACCATTAATATTTGGAAGATACAAGGAGTTACCTATATATCTAACTCAGAAATAGCACATCAGCTAGAATAGAAAAGCAAACATGCTGTCACACTTACAATTCCTACTGCTTGAAAAAGTGAACCATCATGTTCAATTTTTCGCTTTCTCTGAGCATTCTGCAAAGCTAGTATCTTTGGATTTAGTTCTTCCTCAGGAGCAGTAGTTCTGCAAACAATTTTTTAATAAAAAATATGGTTGTTTTATTTATTTTAAAAATATCCCGTTAGCTTTTTAAACAAAATATATTATGCCTATTTTCCAACATTAAGGGATATAATGTTATACATAAGTTTTCCTGATTATACTAAAGTTTATTGCCCTAAAAGTCAAAGCTTATTTTTTAAAACAAAATTTCCTAAACTATTCATTACCCTATTTATAAAACAGAAGTAAACAGAACTAAATTGATGTTAAAGAGTTAAATAGTGGCCTTTCATTCCACCTAGTACATACATATTCTTGGGACTACTGTAATACAAGATCAGTTTCACATTCGAATAATGCTTTCACTGTTTATAAAACACTGCATCTTAATTAGTTCATTTTAGCTTTGCTCTAGTCCCCAAGATAATACATGTATATAATACATATTTTATAAATGAAAAAATTGAGGCCTGTTAGGTAACTTGCTCTGTTCCTAATTAGCTGCAAATATGGAAGTACACTGTAGGTCTCCTAATACCCACTCTCCTTCCCAGTGATCTTCCCACTAAGCTGTTTTGCCCTCAGTATTGATCTGGTTATCAAACTTGAACTATCTGCAACTAAAATTAATAGTAAACAGTAAAGAACTGTTTTATGTGTCAAGTACATCAATTTTGTTATATGTTTTGTCTTTTCAAGAACCAGCTCCCTACCCCGAACCCCAACATAATGATAATAGATCCTTGCTCTGTTCATCTAGTTGAGAATGGCGTATGGGTAAGTGAGGTACTACTCTAACTGCTCTCCTACATGCAGTCTTGTTTTGCATTCTTAAAAAATTCTATAAAACCTTCAATATATAGACAGGCATATTTTAATTTTTATATACATGTTATCTTTATTAAGGATAACTCAGTCTATCATGTAAATATCATCTTAGTAGTACTTTTAATAGTTATTTTCGATCTTTAAAACTTCAAGTTGTCTGGTTTGATACAGCACTTTGATTTTTTCAAATTACCAAGAGAGGTAGTAAAGAAAAAGCTTCCATATAGTTCTGAAAGGTAAATTCATTTCTTAAAGTGTTTAGTGCATACTGTACTGGAACTAATGTAAAAAAAAAAATTGTTAATTTGATTAGATGTTTGTTGGACTTTGGTTTTCTTATTTAGAAAACTGAAAAATCTCATCTGTGTAACTAAATTACAGATCACTGCTAATTCTGTTGCTAAGTTCATTCTTTTCTTCATCCAATAACCATTTATAAAGCAAGTACTCCATGTTAGGTACTGAGTTAAATATTAGTAACACTGTCATTGCCCAGAGGAGCTCCAAAGTTGGTTGGTGATACAGTAGAAAAGTAATGTAGAATACTTCTTTGTTAATTTAAAGTTGCAAGATCTTTTCCAAGTTCCGGGAAAAGGTCTCTACTAGCATTCTAGGTCAAAGTAGTGATGCAGGGCAGGAGAAAAAGCCATAAGCTCTGGCTATGGCAGTGCTTTTTCCTATTGCTATTAACATCTCAGTCTAGGCACTGTGGAGAAGGAATCGTTTCTGTCCCCACAAACTGCCCCACTGACTCGTTTTCTCTATATAGCCTCAAAGTTAAAATACAGCAAATCCTATTGCAAATCATACACCAAAATTATAACTTAAAATTTTGGTGGTGTCCATATGTTTGCTCAAATTAACTCCATAGAAGCAATGTCATAAAACATGCTTAGATTCCTATTGTACCTCTTAAAAACCTATTTTAATACTTAGGGACTTCCCTGGTGGTCTAAGAGTTAAGACTCTGCACACCCAATGGATGTATTTATCAATATATCCATTTCCAACTCTATGGGTTTGATCTCTAGGTCCCACATGCTGCAACCAAGGCCTAGTACAAACCACCCTCCAAAAACCAACCTATTTAATCTGTGATATAGCTAGTGTTCTACAAATGAAAAGGAAAAACAAAATGCAGTAGTTATAATATGGTTATATATAACTACATAGTTATCTATCTACTAGTTATCTGTCTATATATGTGTGTGTATAAATATAGCTGTAACTATACATCCAAAAGTTTTAAATGCTTATTAAGTATCTGTATTGAATGCTGAGGACTGAAGACCATCAAGTTCAATTTGGAATGGAGAATTATTAATACTTTTAAGTTGGAATGGCTTCCCTGGTGGCTCAGATGGTAAAGAATCTGCCTGCAATGTGGGTTTGGTCCCTGGTTGGGAGATCCCCTGGAGAAGGAAATGGCTATCCACTCTAGTATTCTTGTCTGGAGAATTCCATGGACAGAGGAGCCTGGTGGGCTCCAGTCCATGGGGTTGGAAAGAGTTGGATACAACTGGGCAACTAACACACACACTTAAGTTGGGATGTGTGTTACCTTTTCTTCAGGTAAGCTTAAAAAGAGCTCCGAGAGGATAGTTAACTAGTCTGATTTAAGCAATTGCAAGAAACTGGGCCAGTTTTTATACATTTATAGAACTTACTGGCTGGATTTTATTTTTAGAGGTATTAGAAGACCTCCTATTCCTACATTTAGATAAGTGATGTGACTATAAAGTAATACATAAGCCAATTTAGAAACAATTTTTTGAGTGCTTAAGTTCAGAATTTGTTACGTCAATTTTATGTTCCTTAAAGTATAAATATGAAAAAGTTTGCTATGTTTAAAAATAATTTACCATCATACACATTTCCTTAAGAATAATGACCAAACTATAAGTTTAATGTTACATATAAATACCTTTGACTCAAAGCGACAGATAACACATTAGGGCTTCTTGGATGAGATTTTTCTGTCTGTTCTATGACTCCTTTTCCTGCTCTGTTGGGTGAGGCTGTCCGACTTCCAGTATCACTATATGGTGACGTTGTGGCACAAGGAGGTTCTTTAGGTACGTGGGGAGGAGATGGAAATGCAATCAGTATTTTAATGTCTTCCATACCATCTTTTGTCACTGTTTTCAATTCATCACTGGTGGCTGTGGTAGTGACGGTGGCTATAGGAGGTTCTTGCATTTGAGTGGGCTGGAATACTGTATTTGTGCTTGCACTCTGAGGACTTGTAGAACTGTTTTCCAGTGGTGACAACTGATCGAAGGAACGTAACTGGAAGTCATCATCCATTGGGATATAAGGAGCTAACATCTCCAAGTCTAAATCAGTGTCCTTTAAAACAAGATACATGAGTTTTTACAATGGCCATACCTTATGAAGCAAAAATAAGTTAAACCCACAGCCACTTGAGAATAAATTTTAATAGAAAATATATATAATAAACAAGTTTATATACCTGAGTGGAAAATGGATTCTTTGCTTCTGTATCTTCAGCAAAAAGTTTCTCTACCAATTCCAACTTGAATTCATTGACCATATCACTATCCACATCAAAACAATATTCACTGGGACTGTTAGGCTGTAAAAAGAATTAATATATTTTACTTTTCTCTGAGGAAGCTTGCATAAATGTTTTGCTAGTTGTTAGAATTTGCAAACCTGATCTCAGAGAATACACAACAGAACTCTTCTCTTCTATCAAATTATCTAACTAGTGAGAAATTAAATTTTTGAACTTACACTTATAATTTTGTCCGTATAATCATTTCTAACTGTGCATAACATCATTTATAAAATTAAAAGATGTGTTTATCTGCTTATTCTAAAGAATAAAACTCACCTAATAGTTCAACTCCCAAGGGTGCCTAGCTGGCCAATACCTAGATGATACACTCACTGGAATCTAGCTGTGTACTGAGGCCACGTTGCTATAGTGATCTACCTAAAAATCGCACAGCAAATCTGGGGGCTGGAGTAGGGACAGGGCTGCAGACTGAAGTTCTTTACTTGTATTCCCCTTAATGAATGTAGTACTAGTTTAGTTTTCAGCAAGAATTCTAACCAAAAAACAATAGCTGTATATTCTAAGCATAAACTTTTGCCTTCCTCATCTTAACATTTTTGTTAGATTTATTTTGGTTGGATTAAAAACAAAATGATTCCAACATTTTTGTGCTAGACAAAACTGAGCCCCCAGAGAATAGATACATTCTCTGAAAGGCTATGACATGTCAGATCTGCTACTTTTAGCTTACCAGTTTGAATGAATAAGTATTTAATGTAAAATAATGTATCACTTGTAAAGGCTTACTTGAGCCTCATTTATCAACTCATAATACTCAAATATGAGTAGTCCCCGTCCATGAGCATGTTTTTAGACATAAGAAGCTCTGAAATCAAGTATGTCTAGATTGGGATATAGAGCCCTATTTGATACCTTCAGTCTTGGCCCAGCTAGCCCTTAAAGATTGTTTTTATTCTGTATATGAGAAAACTAATATCAAGACAGAACTTAAATTGAATATAAAGCTTTTACTCTGGGTAAGACTTGGTATTTTCATATAATACTTACACAGAATGTCAATACAGTGATGGAAATTGTACTAAACTGGGCAAAGCCCTTTGCTACTAGATAATTCTCCAACTCAACGGGTAATATGAAAGGGCTTGGAGCAGTCATAAGCACACAGTATTGCCCTCTGTGGATGTCTAAATTCAAGACTTTTATTGTCCTGCTGATATTAAATACACAGAGGAGCAATGTATGTTTTACCTTTTGCCTTATGTTAAGGCATCTCCTTCCCACATTCCTGTTTTTGAGCCTGAAACATGAGACTGAGGTCAAAGGTAGGCATAGCTTTTGCAGTAATTTTAAAAGTGCTAAAAGTCACACAAACAAAACTATGACACGTGGTTCAAATTTACAAATACATCCCCAAACATTAAAATCTATAAGTTATCCTTTTCTAATTATATTATGACACCTACCTCAGGTGAACTTTGTCTGGTGCTTCCATCAGAAGGACTAGCTGGCTGATCTTGAATCTGGGGCATGGTAAAAGAAAGTTCCAGTGACTCTGGATTTGGTTCTAACTTTAATGCAACTTCTTGGTTGAGTGCAGGGTCAGCACTACTTCTAAGTGGCTTTGGAGTTTCAGAGGCAGGTAATGGAGACATTGCCAAATTTATATTCTGCAATTTCTCATTAGATGAGGGGAGCATTACATCATTATACAATGGAACTTCCTCAAGTTGTTGGTCATCAGTCTCTGTGTCTGTAGGGGAAAAATCAATTTAAAGATTACCTAGATTTTAACATATACAGAAATTTATGCCCCCTCTTACAAAAGGTTTGTCTAGTTGACTTAAGTAACAAAAATGTTACCAAATTTTACTTAATCTAAAAGTCTGCAGGTACTGTGGTATAACTGTAAGTCTGAGTTATCCTACCAATCCACTACTGACAACTTCTGTAATCTATATAGCCTAAAAACCCCTGCATTCCAACCTTCTCATACCTTTTATTCATTAAAGTTTAACCTAGTTTGAAATTAGTTTTCTTTTTCAATATGTGATATTATGGTACGACTCCTTATTTATTCTTTAGCTCAATTTATGGCTGCTGCATATAGCTGTCCACTTGTGCAGAAAACATGGCAGCAGGGTACAGAAAGAGAGCAGCTGAGAGCAGTCAGAAGCGGGAAGGAGAGATGCCCTAAAGATATTGAAGCATCATCTCCAAATCACAGGGCCCAAGGCCACAATGTCCAAATGATTATCAACAAGAAATGGTAAAGTTTAGGCAATTAACAAAATAACTAAAGACCCACCATTGCTGCCAAAATCTAAAGATATGATTGTGTCTCCAGCAGCTGGGGCCAGCAAAGTTAAAGCATCAGGCTCCTTCTTAAGTTTATCAAAGAGACTGCTTGTATCTTCTGATTCAACTTTGGTGAATAGCTGAGTCATTTTCATGTCTGAAGATTCAACTGGTTTGAGAACACATTCTGTTTGTTGAAGGGAGAAAATCAAGTCGTGCTGAATAATACCACTGTCAAAAAAGAGAGATTAGTAATTCTTAAATGACCACTTGACACAATGTTGGAGGAGAAGGACTCTGAAATGTCTCAAAAAAATTCAAAATTCTGCTTTATGGAAGGATGCTTAAAACATCTCTCATGCCTACCTGGTCATGTTCAGGGTTTAAAATCCCAATATGAAATAAAGACCTATTATATTAAAATTCACAATACAAGATAATTCAAAAATTTGATTAATTTCAATTAAGAAATTTCAGCTATCCCTTTGAGAAGATTGGTGGTGACAAAGAAATATAATAGTCAAGTACATGTAGGACAATAAACAGATCTTTTGTGCCCACATGGAGTGAAATTAACACAGAACTCTTGGACACTAATATATGAAGCATGATCTAAGGATGGTCCTAGAATATTAAGATATAAATGACAAAGGTCCTTCGCAGAGGGGCACTGTTTTTTCCATGGTGGTAAGAAAATGATCTGTGATACCACCTATAGGATAGAGTTGAAGAGGGATGATGAACAACAGCTCCATCTTCATGTTTCGCTTAATTTTGTTGTTGTTTAGTTGCCAAGTCATGTCTGACCCTTTTGCAACCCAATGGACTGTAGTCCACCAGGTTCCTCTATCCATGGGATTTCCCAGAAAAGAATCCTGGAGTGGATTGCCATTTCCTTTTCCAGGGGATGTTCCTGACCCAGGGATCAAACTAGGGTCTCCTGTATCCTCAAGCGGATTCTTTACCACTGAACCACTGCTGCTTTAATCAACAAACTTTAAGTGTTTACTAAATGAACTGAGGATTCAAAGTTCAAAATATCTAACCCTTGCTTTAGGCAGTGTAAAATCCAATGTGAAAGTAGGTGTGCAAACAATTAAAATACAAAGTGATAATTTCTAAAATGGAGGAGGTTTGTGTCACAGAGGTCAACAAGCTGCAATTTGAGAGCCACAATATTCACAAGCCAGTCCACTAAGAGAAGAGTTCATGAATACACAAGAGTCATGGGTCCCACCATACAGCCTTTTATAGTAATCTCACAAATAATTTAACTTAATCCTCATTTTAACCTTTTGAGGTAAGTTTTATTATCTCTCCTAAATGGATGAAATTCAGAGAAATGAGATTTCCCCAAGTCATGGAATTAATGAGGGACAAAGCTATGACACAAACCTAACTATTCCAGGGCCAGAATTCTTTTTATAAAAATAATATAGTTGCCTTGAGATAATTTATGATGATAGCTGTATGACTAGAACAAACTAATCCATCAGAGATGTGGTATTTTTTCAAGGTCTTTTTTTAAATGGGAGTAGAAAGGATGGGGATGACTAGCTACTGATGGTAATTAGTGGAATCAGTGAAAGATAGCTGGCTTAGAAACTCAGAATACTGAAAACAGTAATTGGGTAGAAACGTGAAAATTCAGTTATCATTTATAATCTTTTCTATAAAAGAAAAGAGCATTCAAAGACTTACTACTTGCTGCCCCCAAATATTTATTTTCCAAGCTTACCTCACAACATAATTTACACATACAATGCACTGGGGCTGAGAGTTCTTAGTGTTATATATGACAGTTGCTTGAGTTTCTATCCAGACATATCCACCTCTTTTGGCAAGCATTCTGTACTGTCCTGTTGTGACTTGTCCTTTAGTAAACACTAGGAGTGAAAAGGAAAAAAGTGTCATGTAGAGAAAATAACTTCAAATTTTCAATTGAATGAATAAATGCAGAATGTTGATCACTGTTTTAGAAAAAAAGAGAAATGTTTAATCAGTTGTAACTGTTTAAATTAAGAAACAGTGAAAACACCCCAGGATAGCTGAAAAAGTACCTATTCCATTCTAATCCCCCAAATACACTCCTTTCTTGCCAACCTTCACTTTAAATAAGATGAAAGCCAGGAATGAAGGACAGCAGTGACTAAAACTCCTTTAACAACTTACATGTTGAACATATCAGAAATATTAAAGAATGAATAACTAATTCTACTGAGAACATTTAAGAAAGGGGCACTGCTACCAGTTCCTTAAATTCCTACTATAGTTTCCTGCTATAGTTGTGCTAGCATATGTGAATTTCAGTTGGTATGCTAAAGTCTTCTGGCAATGTAGGCAATCTTAATTATTGATTTGGAAGAAGTACTAGATAAACATGATGATGTTATCATGGAGTATTGAGACCCTGACTGCAGACTTAGGCCCATTCTATAGTTCAAGGCTAATCATGCTAACTCAGTGACATTCAGGCATCCCCAATCACATTGGGAAGTCATATTTAGGGACAGATTAAACAGGCCAGTGAGAAATTCCAAAGTTTTACTTATCACGCGGTCTTCAAATAACATTCATATGAGTAAAACTGAGAATTACATCTTATGTCAAGGTTCTTATTTCTACTAACTGTGCATGATGTTGATCATATTCATATTCATTAATCCATTGAACAGTTACTTTCTGAGTGCCTTCTTTGTGTTAACTGTTCTTAATACTTAGCCATGAGTTCTGAAAATGATACTATAATAGTCTGTATTTTTTGTCTTTGTAAAATGCCAGGGTAGTTTTATATATTATCAAATGATTCTGCTTTAACTGGTATTAGTTATAACAAATATGAAACAAAGATTTAATTATCTAGATTACTTAAGAAGAGGTTTATTCAAGTGTTTGGTCTAGGAAGATTAGTCAGATATACAACCAAACAGTAGAAATTGCAACAGTTAAATAATTAGAATGTCTATACTTACTATCATGATGAGTTTTGGTCAGATGGTCAGAGTCCAAGGCATGATAATATTCATAAATTGAGCGGCCCAAAAGTTCTTCTGGCTCATATCCCATCAATTCTGTAATTCTGTTAAGTAAAAAATATAAGAATAAAACTGACATAAACTAACTAATGAATACAATTTTGCTTCTTCGGAGTATCTGCTATGCATTAATCTTATGGATAATTGAATTTTCAAAAATAAAGAGCATTCTTCTTGGTTTGAATAAACTTATACCTCACCTTTAGTAAGTCTACAGATACTAAATGCAGCACCATGCATTCCTTTAAGCTCCAAGGGTTCACCCTGCTGCTTAACCCTTCTATCTCCTTCACCCAAACTTGTTACCTACTTTATCATATTTTATTGTACATACTTTTGGTAATAAGGCAATTAATTAATATAATAGTTATGAAGGACTGCTAAATTAAATGATAAAAGTTTCAAAGGCAGTTAATGATATTTAAAATATACACTAAACCCATAACATTATTTTTACCATAAAACCAGATTCTTTTTGTGTGTATACGTATAAAATCAGATTCTTTATGTGACAGTTCTCCTAGGCAAGGCTTCACACCTTGGGGGATCAATATCTATGATAAAATTTTAATATGGGAACTAAATAAATTCTTATTATGTTGGTTTTGGAAGATGCTCTTGTACTTACTTTTTGAAATTACAAAAAATTATAGAAATTCATCTTAGATGAAACAGTGATATCAAACTGAAAATGAACTAGAAAGTAATTCAGTTACCCATTCTGTTCCTTAGCAGTTCAGTTTGGACACAGACTATATTTTATGCATCTCTCTAACCACAGTCTGAAATGGAACCTATTTCATGAGAAATAGTATCATGCTAACAAAAATATTCTCTCCTCTTCTGGGAGCAAAAGATGAGTTAAGTTCTTTGATTTCTCAGGCTTTAGAATTCAAAGGACTTTCTAACTGAGGTTCAAGCAAAAGTTATGTAATATACTGTATACAAAAATATAAAAAACCAACTAACTCTAGAAAACACACAGGGGAGGTATCTTTATCCAAAGAAATGTATAAAAGTAATACTGTTTGTTGTCGCACCTTAAGGAAAGATCTGCCATAGTTTATTCCAAAATAAATAAATAGATAAATAGCTTATTTGTAAAAAAAAAAAAAAACAAACTCAACCTTGGACTGCAAGGAGATCCAACTAGTCCATCCTAAAGGAGATCAGACTTGAATATTCATCAGAAGGACTGATGCTGAAGCTGAAACTTCAATACTTTGGTCACCTGATGCGAAGAACTGACTCATTTGAAAAGACCCTGATACTGGGAAAGATTGAGGGCAGGAGGAGAAGGGCATGACAGAGGATGAGATAGCTGGATGGCATCACCGACCCAATGGACATGAGTTTGAGTAAACTCCAAAAGTTGGCAATGGACAGGGAGGCCTGGTGTGCTGCAGTCCATGGGGTCGCGAGGAGTCGGACACGACTGAGCGACTGAACTGAACTGAACTGAACTGAAAGCAAACTAAGCCAAAATCGAAATTTGTTTACTAAGGGCTATCTCTAAACACATCAACACTAGGTGGCAGCATTACAAGGAAAGCTTAAAAAAAAAAAATCACAACAGTCCTAATTATGCTTTAATAGTGAAGTCACTCAGTTGTGTCCAACTCTCTGGGACCCCATGGACTGTAGCCTACCAGGCTCCTCCGTCCATGGGATTTTCCAGGCAAGAGTACTGGAGTGGGTTGCCATTTCCTTCTCCAGGGGATCTTCCTGACCCAGGGATTGAACCCAGGTCTCCCACATTGCAGGCAGATGCTTTACCATCTGAGCCACCAATATAATTTTAATTGGTCTTATATGGGTTATATATTTTTAAAAATTCTCATGGAATTAAAATTTAATTATTTAAACCTTAATATTCTCATATGTGCCTGGCATTGTTCTAGATATGAAAATGCAAAGGCAAAAAAAACTCAACCTATGGTGAATTTTCTGGTGCACTTAACCATAGTACTTAAGAAATTATGTGGCAGGTGCAGTGATAGTAATACTACAGGAATTAGAGGAACCACCCCTGTCCATGATAAGGAATCATGGGGATGAGGGACAGCTTCTTATAGGAGACTTATGAGTTGAGTATAGAAGAGAGTCAAAGAGAGAGTAAATTATTTGGGGAAGAAAGTACACTAAAAGCAAAGACAGAGATAAGAAAATGCTTGACATTGTACAGGCAGGCTAGTGGGGAGGTAAGGCTGCAGAAGTAGGCAGGAGAATCAGATTAATGAGAGCTTTTGGTTTCCCTAGCGGCTCAGACGGTAAAGCATCTGTCTGCAACGCAGGAGACCCAGGTTCAATCCCTAGGTTGGGAAGATCCCCTGGAGAAGGAAATGGCAGCCCACTCCAGTATTCTTGCCTGGAAAATCCCATGGGTCGAGGAGCCTGGTAGGCTACCGTCCATGGGGTCGCAAAGAGTCAGACACGACTGAATGACTTCACTTTCATTTTTGTATATCATGTTAAGGAGCTTTGATTTAATCAGATGTCAATCAGTGCTTCTCAATCTGAGTTGAGGTACCACTATCACTAAGGGACAAAGGATGTCAAAATATAACAACATGGTTTCCTAGAAGGTCATTTTTATTCATATTTGAGGGAGAAAGGTAAAGTTAATTTAACATTAGCTTTTTATACCAAAAGGGGGAGGAGTGATCAGGAAAATTTAACCAAAAAGTGTGTGTAATGGACTATAAACCTATAATCTAAACCAACTATGCAGTACACAATTCATTTGTTCTAAGTATCATGGGGCAGGAACTATTTAATATTAAGCTTCATTTCTACCTCAATATGTTATAGTAGTACATATACTAGTAGTACAACATAGTAGCTACTCAAATGTTTGAATGATTACAAATGGAAATTAGTACAATTAATAATAGTTATTTGTGGGATATTTTAGATGTAAGAAGTCTGATATGTTAGAATTCCTCAATAATGAGCAAAATTTTTTCCACGTTGGTTCTTAATGGGTATAGCTGTGAGAAGTTCTGAAAAGAGTAACCAGAAAACATCTATCTCCTGGTCAGACTCAAAATCTTACTTGGTTGGTCTCTAAGCAGGCTGCTTTTAGCTCTCTATCACAACCATTTTGCTAACTTTCTGATATAACCAGAAGGGCAATGTCACTCCCTTTCATTATCATTCTAACTCCATCACTTTCCTTTCTTCCCAACCCACCCCTATACTTTATATATTGAGTTCAAAAACATAAAAATAGTTTCTAAAGAAGGATGGGCAATATCTGTTCTATCATGCATTGATATAAATACTGGCACCAAACACCATAAAATATGTCTTAGCATTTCTGTCTTCATTTTTCTTAAAGTTAACCCCAGTGGTAAAGCAGTCACTATGTGCACTAGGCACTCAACAAACTCTTATAATCCTTACCACAGCCTTCTGAAGCATGACCCTATTTGGAGAAGGAAATGGCAACCCACTTTAGTACTCTCACCTGAAAAATCCCATGGACGGAGGAGGCTGGTGGGCTACAGTCCATGGGGTTGCAAAGAGTCAGACATGACTGAGCAACTTCCCTTTCTTGTCTTTCTTTCTTATTTAACAGATAAGGAAGATGAGATTTAAAACAGCTAAGTTCTAACACCCAGGCCACACTATAAGTACCAGGACTACAAGCCAGGATTGAATCAAGAATGATGTGATTCCAAAGCCAGTGCTTTGTCATATTTTCCCGCCCAGTAGGAGAAGGCAATGGGGCCCACTCCAGTACTCTTGCCTGGAAAATCCCATGGACGGAGGAGCCTGGTAGGCTGCAGTCCATGGGGTCGCTAAGAGTCGGACACGACTGAGTTGACTTCACTTTGACTTTTCACTTTCTTGCTTTGGAGAAGGAAATGGCAATCCACTCCAGTGTTTTTGCCTGGAGAATCCCAGGTACGGGGGAGCCTGGTGGGCTGCCATCTATGGGGTCACACAGAGTCGGACACAACTAAAGTGACTTAGCTCAGCTTAGGATAGGGCTTAAAATCAATTTTCTTGTATAATGTTCAATTTTAAGATAATACAAATACATGTATTATACTGTGACAAACTGATGCTCAAAGAAAAGTAGAAATGTGTCTAAGATCATCTGGATATAGGCAGCAAAGTCAGCATTTAGTAGTCTAGTTACAAAACCTATGCCTTCAGCCACTATGTTACAGTTTTACAGTAAAAAATGGGACAAGCAAGCAAATAATTACAAAACAGAAAAAAGGCTATGACAGACCACATATAAGGAACAGTGGCTTTTTTAAGTTTGTGTTTGGAGTTAAGAAAACTATCACTGTACTAAGACAACAAAATAGCATGTGGAGTTCTCTGGAAGTAGGACATTAAGGGCCACATCAGAAGGGTCTTCCCACCCTCCTGATTAATTTGGGGAAATCAGGAACGTCCATGGCAGTCCAATGGTAAAGAACTCACCATCCAAAGCAGGGACACGGGTTTGATCCCTGGTCACATCCCACATGCCACAGGGCAACTAAGCCTACATACACGAGAAGGCCGTGCACCTCAACAAAGGCCTAGCAGTCAAAAATAAAAGTCTCCTCAAAAAAAAAAAAAAATTGGGGGGAGAAGTCAGCAGGGGCCAGATCATAAATATCTTTCCTTGCCATGCTAAGAAGTTTAGATTTATTAAACAGGTCTATTTTTCTTTCAGCTTTTCAAAACGCATGTCTTCTTTTGATAAATAAAAATCTCCTACCCTTCTAATATTTTTTATAAACAAAAGTTTGTGTGTGAAGATGAAGGGAAGCAATGAGGCATTTTCACAAGACGTGATCTGATTTCCACATTAGGAAGTTCACTTCTTGGAAACCAGGATGAGATTAAAAGGGCACAAATCTGTTGGCAGAGATGCAGTTAGGAGACTTAAATGGCAACAGTTCAGCCAAAGGTAATAATGAGCTGAAGAACTCAATGGCAGGAAAGCAAGAGTGGAAGGAGGGAATGGAGGAGACATACATAGTAAATCTCTTAAGATTTTGAAACAGAATGTAGATCAGTGAGCAAAAGAAAAGTTAAGGATGACTTTCCAATTTTTGCTGGAGTTATATGTCTACACTGGTATATTAATCATGACAGGTATTGTAAGAGGAAAAACTGTTTCTGAAGTTGTTTTGGGATAGGAGTGGTTCAGTCAGATATGGAAATATTTAGTTTATAATACAGAAGAATATGTATCTAGATAAAAATATCAAATTGGCAATTAAGTAGAAATAGTTATGGATAGAAATCTGCAAAACAGCACCATCAGCAAGGATAAAGCTGCTCAGGAAAAATATGTAGGATGAGGAGATGACCAAAGGCTTTCCTTTCTAGTCCACAACCAGAAGTAATCCTTCCTCAAATTATGTATTGTATGTCTCTGAAATATATTTATTTTTTTCTTTAAATAAATTAGAACACCTAAAGGAAAAAAAACCTCATCTTAATAATCACTGGATAGCACCTGCTAGAGTAAGTATGCATGGTACACAGTAAATATTCAATAAATGTGGTTTAATTAATCTATAAAGTTAATCTTACAAAATTCTAGGATGTATGATTGTATTCAACTTAAGTGGAAGGAAGCCTACACACCACAACTAGAGAACTAGATTTATTAAAGAGGTCTATTTTTCTTCCAGCTTTCAGTCTTCACTATAGTCAACAGTTAAAACAATTTTGTGGACTAATTAAAAATTTCAAGTTATATTTTCACTTACCTTTCATCACAATAAGAAAATTTCATATCCAGACTGTGACGACTGAGAAAAGTCTTGCTGTCTAAAGGAATTTCAATATTTGATGGATGAGGAATGGGTTCACAAATCAGCACCAAGCACGTCATCGGTGGTTTCTTATACCCACACTGAGATTGGTTACTGTTGGTATCGTATACATGAATATGGCCTGTGCAGTGAAGTACCTGAGTATGAAGAAAAACAAAGCAGTTTTTTAAAAAAACTTATGCTAGTAAAAAACAAAACGCAGAGACAGTTGAGTCTGACATGGCAAGTAAGCTTTGATAAAATTTACTATCATTAGTAGATCACTATATTTTTGAAAATCAGTGTTTTTCTCTACACTACCACCCTAAGATTAGTCTTTGAAAAAATTTCCCTTCACACAAGTCTGAGCTTGTTTTTCATTTATCTGGCCACTATACCTGTTTGATGGTTATTTCTTGCTCTGATGACGATGTTTCAAAACTGAGCAAAGAAATGATACAACAATAAATAAAATATTAATGTGTATCAAGATTCAAACACTGGGTAGTTGGCAAAGCCAAATGTGCACATAACTTAAGTTCATGCCTCTTAACTGATGAATTACTAAACTTTTTTGGATATCAAATCTATAAACACAAAGGAACAATAAGTTTTCCCTCACAGTTCTAATGCTGTCTTAATACTAGTAATGTCAAGATGCATTCGGAGAAGGCAATGGCAACCCACTCCAGTACTTTTGTTTGGAAAATCCCATGGACGGAGGAGCCTGGTGGGCTGCAGTCCATGGGGTCGCGAAGAGTCGGACACAACTAAGCGACTTCACTTTCACTTTTCACTTTCATGCACTGGAGAAGGAAATGGCAACCCACTCCAGTGTTCTTGCTGGAGAATTCCAGGGACAGAGGAGCCTGGTGGGCTGCCGTCTATGGGGTCACACAGAGTCGGACACGACTGAAGCGACTTAGCAGCAGCAGCAAGATGCGTTAATTTATCTAGAAATCAGCTGCATTCACAGATCATTTTTATACTTACTTTCCATGTTGCAGATTTTATGTTCATAGTTCTCCCCCGGCTAGTTAGGGTACACTTCATTCTGAGAAAAAAGCTCCGCTGTGTATTTTGCTCTTTACCCTTTTTCACAAGGCCTTATGAAAACATGAAATAAAATTTAAAAACATAATTAATTACACAAATTTGTTACAGCAGAAGTAGCACAGTGCCCAGTACTTAGGTGCTATTCAATGGAAAGTCTCAATATGAGAACAATGCTTCACACCTGCTTTGCTCACTCCAATACATCCAAGGGATTTAATGCACTTGTAGTAAGTAACGGGTTCACAATAGCAGTGATTCCCTGAGATGGTGAGATGAGAATAACACTTAATCATTGCACATTCAAGCCAGTAGAGTTGGCCAAATTACAAAGAAATATAAACACGGTATGAATTTGCTCCCTAACTGTGTTATCAGTGCATAAAGCACACCCCCGTCCCCAAAAAAAGAACTTAAGCAAACTCCTCCAAACTTTTACTAGATGTGTTAGCTCAATTTATAACATTCTGTATATTTATAGAACTTTTAAAATATAAAATTTCTTTTTAATACCAAATAACATTTTTATATATCTGATTTTTCTAAAATCTTCCTATAAAGCAAGGAGGAAATTATCTCTACTTTGTTACTAGGGGGAAAAAAAACATATTAAATGACTTTTCAAAGCAAAGTTAGAATTAAACAACCTGAAGTGTATTTACTCCCATTCTAAGCCTCAATAACTAATAAAATGAGATTACACTCAACTAACAAAGAGCAACTTGATTTCTTCTCTTCATTGATCAGTCTGATTCAAGCCAAGTACTTCATTCAAATATTTATTATTCAGGATCTGGACTGGATATTTCAGGCAATATAAAGATGAACAAGACACAATGCCTGTCCTGAAGAAGTTAAAAATTGAGTAGATGTAGTGACGTCAGTGACAATAACACAATGTAAAGTAAATGCTCAAGACTTACAAGAACACTTTATAAAAGTACAAAGAGAGATCAAGAGATAACTTTAAGTTAAGGGGAAATCAAAAAGTCCTTCTCAGAAAAAGAGACATTAGAATTTCAGTAAGTAGAGATGAGTAACAACATTTGGGCAGAAGGAAGAGCGAAAAATATAGAGGTGAGAAAAAACATCACACATTTGGGGAACAGTGTGCATAATTCAGTTTGACTCTAATATAAAGTATATACAGAAGAGTAATCAAAGTTAGAAGGGATGGTTAAGGCTATAACTAGAGAGGGCCATGGGTGCCACAATTAGATCAGTCTTAAATATACAAATGCAGCTTCCCCAAAATTTTGAGTTGGGAAGCAAAATAGCAACCTAAGGAACATTAATATAGCAGCAATATATGTGTGTTAGAATATAATGATGGTAACGAGGGGCTGAGCAGCAGGCAGTAGAAGTGAAAAAAAGGCTGACAAAAGACAAATGAAGAGGTAGAATCTATAAAAACTTGGAAGATTAATGGAAATAAGGGAAAAGAGAACTTAAAAAAAAAGATCTGAAGATTTTAAGGCTAATATATTGAAAGAGTCAAGTCAAAAAGAAAACATTTAAATTTAGGCTTGCATAGCTAGAAATACTGGACTCTGGAGAAAGAAGAGTTCTAGTTCATACTCAGAATTATGGAACATAGGCAAGTTGGGACAGTCTTGGTGCTGATACAAGTGATTCAGGTTTACTTAAATAGGACTGAATTTGCCCTCCCTAGAAGCAATTGAAAGTAAATGTTAAAAAGATGCGACAAGAACGATAATGGCCTTGGTGATGGTATAGGAGTGTGTGTATGGGACGGGTTGGGGCGGGGGGAGAGGGGCAGGGAAAGGGTCCTTGTGGTAGCAGCAGAGATCCACATGTAAAGTCTCTGAGGTATTTTCAGTCCTTCATAATCTAAACTTGAATTAGACTGCCCAATGGAAACCTAAAGCATTTCAACTGGGACATGAAGATAAATTTAACACTAAGGTAAGTGAAAACTACTAGCATTTTCTTAATAAAAAAATTTTTAAACAACTAAGTTTTCAGCTCTATAAAAATAAATACTTTACAATAATTTAATGAACTCTAAATTCTATTTAGAATTTAAATGAAATAGGACTATGCTGTATAAGCATACCATAGGCTCTTAGTGTATCATTAAAATGTCCTGTACTGTAGCAGCCCTACTTTGCTAAAGGTGAAAGTCTGCATTTTTGTTTCCCAACAAAATATCAGAAATTCACTAACCACCATTAGGAATTATTTTTTTAAGTTCATAATTAAATCACAAATCTATTACAATAAGAGTAGTACATGTGCTTTAACAAAAGCATTCAGTTAAAAACATACATCTAAGCTCTAATAAGTATACTAGATCTGATTTAGAATAATGCATTAGCATCATCACCAAACCAAAATAAGACTTCCAAATATTTATGCATTTATAGTCTAGACCAAGGGAAGCAATAAACTGCCAATACAAACGTCAAAGTATAAACACTAGAAGTTATATATTAAACTCATCAACAATCCACTTAAGTCCTTGCTCAGAGTATATTTACTCCTCCTTTACACAAAATTCTAAAAAGTATGCATTTGCTTTTCCAAGTTCACAGTAAACACACAACATGAAATTAAAAGAAGAGGGCTCCAAGGTAAGAAATGGCAGTAGGAATGTATTGAGAGTTGGTGAACATGGAAAGAGCTCTAAAGTACTAAGGAGTATGGACTTGAACCACTCTACCTTAGTTTAACGCTCACTGTAGTAACCAAATAATCTTTGGCAAGTTACTCAGTAACTCTGTAACTCAGTTTCCTCTGTAGAATAGAAATTGTAACTTCATAGGGTTTTTAAAGGAGTAAAAGCACAAAAAAATGCAGAAAACAGTGTCCTGGCACAGATAATCTCTAAAGAAAAGTTAACTTTTAGTAGAAATGAGATGAGCTTTAAAACAAAAACCATAAAAAATGACTGACAATAATCAATGAGGTTTAATGTAGAAACAAACAAACATATACTTAAATGGGAGACCTACAAAGAACAACTGCAGAGCACAGTGACAAATTTTCAGTGTGGTAACTTTGAGTCGTGAAAGAAAGATCAAATTATGATCCATATACTCTGCTTAAGGCACAGTTATGAAAAGACTTTATTTGCTAAGATTTGTAATGCACAAAGTACTTTTTTCCCAAATCTTGGAACATTTGATTATTTTTAACAATTCATTCCTAAAAGTTAAAGGTCCTAGTAGGTCTTTTTTACAGAGATGGGAATACCAGATCATCTTACCTGTCTCCTGAGAAACCTGTATGCAGATCAAGAAGCAAGTTAGAACCTTACATGGAAGAACTGACTGGTTCAAAATTGGGAAAGGAATACCTCAAGGCTGTATATTGTCACCCTATTTATTTAACTTATATGCAGAGTACATTATGTGAAATGCCAGGCTTGATGAATCATAAACTGGTATCAAGATTGCTGGGAGAAATACCAACAACCTCAGATATGTAGATGATACCACTCTAATGGCAGAAAGTAAAGAAGAACTAAAGAGACTCTTGATGAGGGTGAAGAGGAAAACAAAAAGGCTGGCTTAAAAACTCAACATTCTAAAAATTAAGATCATGGCATCCAGGCCCATCACTTCATGGCAAATAGAAGGGGAAAAGGTGGAAACAGTGACTGATTTTCTCTTCTTGGACTGCAAAATCACTGTGGACAATAACTGCAGCCATGAAATTAGAAGATGCCTGTTTCTTGGAAGGAAAGCTATGACAAACCTAGACAGCATATTAAAAAGCAAAGACATCACTTTGTCGACCAAAGTCCATATAGTCAAAGCTATGGTTTCTCCAGTAGTCATGTAAAGATGTGAGAGTTGGACCATAAAGAAGGCTGAGTGTCGAAGAATTGATGCTTTTGAACTGTGGTGCTGGAGAAGATTCTTGAGAGTCTCTTGGACAGCAAGGAGGTCAAGCCAGTCAATCCTAAAGGAAATCGACCCTGAATATTCACTGGAAGAACTAATGCTGAAGCTCCAATACTTTAGCCACCCGATGCGAGGAGCATACTCATTGGAAAAGACTGTGATGTTGGAAAGGATAGAAGGCAGGAGGAGAAGGGGACAACAGAGAAAGAGATGGTTGGATGGCATCACTGACTCAATGGACACGAGTTGGAGCAAACTCAGGGAGATAGTGAAAGACAATCTGGAGTGCTGCAATCCATGGGGTCACAAACAGTTGGACACGACTTAGCAACTCAACAACAACAACAAAAAATGCAAGGGCATCCGTAATATAATACTTTGTAACTGAACTATATAGTCTTCAATTATTATGAACAATCTAAGGGGTCAAATAAGCAGTTATGTTTTAAAATTTGGTTAACTTTTTCTTGGGCATTCGGAAGCTTGAACCCAAACTGGCACCTTAACTTTAATATTAAACTATGTAAAATCCTATTATTTGTATGACTGACTTCCTTGCCTTAATGTTAATATTAAATTAACTTACTTGGTCCTGATTTTTATTTATTTTTCCATTTTATTTTATCAAGTCTTATATCTCTATAATTATTTACAGAATTAGATGGGCTTTTTTCAAAACGTAGGTATTTTTATGAAATTCCTAAAAAATAGAATAACAGATATAACAAAGAACAGAGTAACATTTTATTAAACATGAAATGAAGTTTTGCCTTAGGTTAGTACAATAGCAAAATTTTAAGATTAGTGATAGTATCCAATTAAGTAAAATCACCTGTCACAATAAATCAAACAAAAAACTTCTTCTCACCATTTCTGTGTGTAAGCATTTCTCTCATTTCCTCATGGTCACATGGATGAGTAAAATCAAACACACTGTGTCCAGTTAGTTCAAACTGTAAAAATAAACACATTTAAAAAATTAGACCTGTAACACAATCATAAACACATACAGAACAGCTCTTAATATGTGGGCATTTTACCTGAGTTAATCCCATGTATTTGTTCACATTATCAGAAATGTAAATCATGTCACCATCATCTGTGAGAACCATAACAAAACCATCCAAGGCTTTCAAATAAAAGCAATTCATCTGTGCCTTCATTTCATCTTCAATATCCAAATCACCTAAAAAAGGCACAAGAAGAAAAAATGGTTAAAATTTTATACTTAAATGATAGGAACAGAGACTAAATTTAGATTTGCCAGCTGCTTTTAATGATTATTTAAAGTAATGAAGCAAGGCAAACCACTGAAAAGAGAAGGGTCATGTCATTAAAAGTAAGATAAATATAGGTAGGTAGGTAAGTATGGCAAGAGTAAAAGAGGGGGAGGGAGGCCAATATCTTAACATTCCTGACTGAAGCTTTAAAAGCAGGTAATAAAAAGGATATCATGTTAAAGAAGTGAGAGTATGACCACCTTCTAAAAGTAATTTCCAATTTACTTTTGATTTCTAATTTTTAGACCTATCGTGTCCTTGTAAAACAACTCACCAGCATCCAGAAGTTTCCTCACACGCAAATAGCTGATGGTGAGCCTCATAACAGAAGCCTTATCAAGATGCGAGCTTACATTATGGGGGAGTGGCAACTGATGAGCAAGCTCATAAAAAACTTCAGACTCTTTACTTCGACGAGATCTGGCTGCATCTCTAGACTTCTCTTTTCGACGTTCAGAACTTATCCTATTTAACCAAAAAGGAGCAGGAGAGGAAAAAAAGACAAATTAAAACGTCAGTTTGCCTTTGCTTGAATAAAATTCATTTTACATTTTTCTTACCACGAAAAGATTAGAAGATGCCACGTAACTGTATAAAGATTTATTCTACTACATAAATGTATTTTTCAAGACAGCTGTACAATTTTTTGGATTACTATAGACAAAAGGAACTCTCACAAGAAGTCCAAGATAAAGCTCTTCATCTCTCCAAACCAAGTGTTTCCTCCCTGGCACATCAAATTGGACTGGATGTTTTTGATTTGGTCAAAACCTTACAAGTAGCCTGTATATCTAAAGCTGTACTTTCATAGCCATTCACAAGTAGTCTTAGAGCTTTCTTACTCTCTCCCCTACCACACGAGCAATACAGACTATAAGCTCTAGGAATTTACATTAGCATCTATAATCAGCTAATGTTTTCAGGTTGCTTACTCCCTTAGCAGTCCCTTATCTTTACTGACACAAAAGGTACCAAATAAATGCAGGGGTATGGAAAAAAAAAAAGATGTGGCACAATACTAAAAATTTAAGAGAACAGGCCAAGAAAGATTACTGGTGAAGATGCATGCATGTGTGCTCAGTCGTGTCCGACTCTTTGTGACCCCATGGACTGTAGCCCACCAGGCTCCTCTGACCATGGGATTTTTCCAGGCAAGAATATTGGAGTGAGTTGCCATTTCCTTCTCCATGGGATCTTCCCGACCCAGGAATCAAACTTGAGTCTCCTGCATTGGCAGGTGGATTCTGTACCACTGAGCCACCTGGGAAACCCAAGAAAATTACTGAGGGTGTCAATATAATTATGTATCTTTAGGCAACTCTTCCAAGAATAAAACCAGTTAGAAAGATTTTCCTAAGTCATCCAAGCAGAACCATCTTTCTTTGCATCACTGTAGCATTATCTATTCCTCCTGACCCAGCTGAAGGTAGACAAGGCTAACCTGGTTCTGGCCTTAGCTGCTTCTTTAGTAGCTATTGTTTATTAATACCTACTACATGTCAAATATTATCCTGTACTACTTCTCTCAAAACAATCTGTAAATAGATTAAATATTATCCCTATTTTATATATTAGGAATCTGGGATTCATTAGGTTAAAAATAGCCATGCTGTAGCAGACAGGATTTGAATGTAGGTGTTTTCTTATTTACTTCTCTGCTCTTCCACAAGGCTTTATCTTCTTAATGCAAAATGTGGCTTCTACCTCAAATAGCTGCTCTCCTATGACCCTCAACCTAATCCAATTAAGTCAATTATTTATTAAATGTTGAAAATAACCATTACCATTTACTAAGCACTGAGCAGTATGTTAAGGATCTTCCCAGCATTATTTCAGTTAATCTTCCTTATATTCTACGAACTAAGTACATAATTGCTTCCAGGTAAATCTCTTCGCCCTCCAGCAATCTGCAAAGCTACAAAGATTCAATCACAGAAGTAACATGCCCAAAAACAAGCAAGGTCCTCCTCAGAGTATGCTCCTGTTAAGCTGTATAATAAAAAGCGAAATTCTAACATCTGCCTTGTGACAACAGTGGTGATAGTTTTAGCACTTGCTCAAGTTTGTGTGCTCATCTGACTTTTACACGTTCATAAGGCATGTGAATATTTGCTATTATTAGTAAGTGAACTTTGATAGAAAAAGTTCAATTCAAGCATCTAGATCAATTTAACTTGAGTATCTAGAGATTTAAGGTGAGCTATTAAAAAATATTACTACTTATAACTTGGTATTTGTGAATCAGGATTATCTCAATGCTGTAGAATTTTTTTAAAAAAACACAAAAATATATTACATGCTAAGGCTAACATGAAAATCTGACAATGTCCTCAGTCTAAAACTTCATTTTTTTATTTGCATTCACTGTTCTCATTGACTTTAAGTAGATGTTTTAAATGTACAATAATAAAAGTTTAACATCTCAGATACTGCTTCTCTCACTTCTTTACACTTATGGATTGGCAGGTAAGAGGCAGAAATGGCAGTGGGAAACAGATTCCTATCTGGTTCAAGTAAAATCAACAACAACAACAAAAGAGTGATAATCAATGATCTTATGATAAACATGGATATTGGTTCAAATGCCATATTTAGTCCAGGTAATCAGAATTTTACCAGAAACTTCCATCAGATTTACTAAGCCCTCTTTCATTTAATTACTCAACCAAATCTAAGCTACCAACAAATTACTGCCCAACTGAAATACTTGGTGAAAAACAAATCCTTATATTACATATTATATGCTTTTAAAGGGCATCTGATCAAGCTAACCATCATGATGCATTATCTCCATACTTTTAGAAATATTTGTATTGTTCAGAACTTTGAAGATAATGATTGTCCAAGATATGGCAACTAAGTTTATAAGACAAATCCATTACAAATGACAGTTTGGAAAAAACATTTAAAGGACAACGTATAAGCTAGTGAAGACTGTGAGAACAGGAATTTGAGCATTAGCCAAGTTTTTAGAAAAAAAAAAATAAGCCTTATCAAAAAAGTAATATGATACCTCAAGAGTTGACAAACCTAAGTTAGATGAAGAAGGTGATGAAAATCAGTATATCTTCTATTCATAATCAATCTAGACATAAAGCAATCAGGAGACCTGTAATAAAGATTTAATGAAGAAATTTATCTGGTGGTTTTCACATGTGACTATAGGAGCTATTAAAACATTTCTCAGGTTAAAACTAAAACTTCCAAAACTCTTAATAAAGTTTCAGCATCTGAACTGCCCAGTTTCTTGTCTACTCACAGGAAGGCTGTTTTTATCAGGTCATACCTCATAGAATTATAGTACTTCTGGTAGAACATGGAGTCTAGGTTCCACAATCCTGTACTATTTACTTACTTATTCTTAGATGGCACAATACAACTTTTGTAGACCAGAACAGGCAGATTTTTAGCATGCAAATAAGGGCACCGTTTTTCTCTAAATTATAAATTCCATCTATGTTGTTTTTATTAAGTACAGATCAAGTAAAGTTCTGCCATTAATATGTCTGCATAAGGTGCCATTCATAATCTGATAGTCATACTAGAAATCAGTCAAGAGTACAGTAAAAATTCGGTCTTTTGAATAGTCTGCTTACCCATTTCCATGACCATTTTAGAATCAATGTTTGAGTAAACCAGCAATACAGCTCAATCTTTGTGATACTCTAGTTTTCACATACTTATTATTTCATTATTATTTAACATACAGTACTGGACAAAAAGCTTACAGTTATACCTTCATATGATTTTGTATAGGAAATACATTTATAGCTACAGTCTTATTCAGTTTCTTGTGTACAGAGTTCATGAATAAGCAGTAGCCATTTTACAGAGAATGACAATTATTCTTCGGATTAGTAAGAATAAAAAATAATTGCATATGTTCATTCATCTGTATTGTCTACTAATTGCACAAGAAAGGCCTGTTGGCATTCCTAATTGTAAATGACTTTAAGAACTGAAGTTAGATCATAATCATTCAAAATGTTAACAGATGATCAGACATTTCTAATAAAGTTAATGTATAAATTTCTTAAAAATCAACTCTATTATTTGCTGCTTTAAATATTCTTTCTGACCTTGAAGGTACAAGTTGTTGTTTTGCACTTCTTGTGTAAGTATTTATATAAGATAGACATTCTGAAGTGAAATTCCATGATCTAAAGGATGTGGCATTTAAATTATCCTTTCCAAAACAGTCTGTTTCCATTTTTTTGTCTCTGCCAAACCAAGAATGTGTGCATTTATTTGCCCATGTTTTCTGGGCATATTATTTCTGCGCATAATATATCAATATTATGGATCTTTTTTATCATTCTAATTTTTGCCAAGCTGTTAGGTAAAAATTGTGTATCTCACTGTTTTCACTGCCCAGTACTTCTTGATGTCTCCTCAGGTCAGAGGAAATACCAAGGAAATTTTCATTCTTTAGTTGGCATTTTGGCCTGCAGCTTTGAGTCTAAACATCTATACATGGTACATACTACGTACACATTGGTATTCTAAACGTTTTTCAACTATTAACTGATTTAACTTATTTAAACCTATATGCAGGTCAGGAAGCAACAGTTAGAACAGGACATGGAACAGACTGGTTCCAAATAGGAAAAGGAGTACGCCAAGGCTGTATATTGTCACCCTGCTTATTTAACTTCTATGCAGAGTACATCATGAGAAACACTGGGCTGGAAGAAGCACAAGCTGGAATCAAGATTGCTGGAAGAAATATCAATAACCTCAGATATGCAGATGACACCACCCTTATGGCAGAAAGTGAAGAGGAACTAAAAAGCCTCTTGATGAAAGTGAAAGAGAGTGAAAAAGTTGGCTTAAAGCTCAACATTCAGAAAACGAAGATCATGGCATCTGGTCCCATCACTTCATGGGAAATAGATGAGGAAACAGTGTCAGACTTTATTTTGGGGGGCTCCAAAATCACTGCCGATGGTGATTGCAGCCATGAAATTAAAAGACGCTTACTCCTTGGAAGGAAAGTTATGACCAACCTAGATAGCATATTCAAAAGCAGAGACATTACTTTGCCAACAAAGGTCCATCTAGTCAAGGCTATGGTTTTTTCAGTGGTCATGTACGGATGTGAGGGTTGGACTGTGAAGAAAGCTGAGCACCAAAGAATTGATGCTTTTGAACTGTGGTGTTGGAGAAGACTCTTGAGAGTCCCTTGGACTGCAAGGAGATCCAACCAGTCCATTCTAAAGGAGATCAGTCCTGGGTGTTGTTTGGAAGGAATGATGCTAAAGCTGAAACTCCAATACTTTGGCCACCTCATGCGAAGAGTTGACTCATTGGAAAAAGACTGATGCTGGGAGGAATTGGGGGCAGGAGGAGAAGGGGACGACAGAGGATGAGATAGCTGGATGGCATCACCGACTCAATGGACGTGAGTTTGAGTGAACTCTGGGAGTTGGTGATGGACAGGGAGGCCTGGCGTGCTGCAATTCATGAGGTCGCAAAGAGTTGGACACGACTGAGCAACTGAACTGAACTTAAATTATTATATCATCACTGTATTACAGATAATGGAACGTGAACAGTTTACCCAAGTTTACGTAGTTAATAAATGGTAAGCCTGTATTCAAATAAGCAGTCTGACTCTAGAAACCATGGTATTAAATAACACTAGACTATGCTGCCTCTCAGAAACTTATTTTAATTACCAAGATAAGTACTTATAAGTCCAGACCATTATTATAAAGTTCAAAATTGGTTTCCTTCACATCTCCAAAGACATAAAGGGGAGGTACAGGGATTGGCTTTGGAATTTAGAACCTGATCCTCAACTATTCAGAGGAACTCTTTTCTGGAGTCTGCTTGTAAATCCAAACTTCTAATCGAAAGGCAAGGCCTCTTTCTGCCCCACTAACTACCTCTTAAAGCAAAACAACTTTTAATTGGTACTGCCAACCACTAAGGGGAGAGAATCAGTTATCCAATCTACCTCATATACTCTCACTAGACTTTATTTTTAATTTGTACAAAGGAGTATCTCTGTACTTAATTTGAATATCTTGTTGGTGTTTTATTTGCATAACATTCAGCTCCCCAAAGTAAAACCAATCTGCATACATACTTCAGGAGATCTGGCCAGGCATAAGCCAAGTTCCAAGATACCTTATTTACATAAAGTACCATGAGAGAAAAGATGTAGAGAATCCCCCCCACCACCAAACACTTACTGAGCACTTACTATGTGCTAGGCACTGTGTACTGCTTTCACATACATACAATGCTTTCATTATATGTATTTAATTGTCATAATATTTTAGAGAACCAAAACACTAGATGGGAAGTGACCTTCCTGAACCTCAGAATAAACTTCATTCAAGAACTATTAATTCAACAAATATTTATTGAATATATATCAAGTACTATGCACTGTGTAGGAACTCGGAATATAGTGATAAGCAGAACAGAACTCATGGAACATAGCCAGCCTCCCCCTTAGTCTACTAAAGTAGTTACTTAATGCAATATTCGCAAATGCCAGTCAAGGAGCATTGTAATTACCTGGGAAAGTCAACATTTCAAACTTCTGGGCTCTATCTTTGTAAATCTGATTCAGTAGATCTGAAGTAGAGCCCCCAAATCTGGGTTTTTTTAAACTCCCAGAATGTGCATTATACACAGTGAAATTTAGGAATCATTGACTGAACTAATCTTCACTGTCACATTCATTTAATGTTGCCCTCAAATTACTACCTCAATGATACTTTCAAAGTAAGAGCTCTGATATTATGTCCTTAAAATCCCATCAAATGTACACTTCACAAAGTCTAATTATTCAGGTGAAACCTTCCTTTAACTAGTTTTCCTGCCCATCTCTTCATCCTCATCATTTCCCACATTTCTTCAGCCACAGTGTAGTTACTCAGAAGCATAATACCTTATTCATTTCTGGCTCACTACTCTACTCTCTCTGCTGAGGTATCCTTCTCAATATGTAACTTGGTAAATTTATGTGAGAAACTCAAAATTCAATTCCATCATCATTTTGTCTCTGCATTCTGTCTTTCAAAACTGCTCCTCTCCCCTAGATCTGACCATTCTGGTTATTTTGCTATAATTATGTCCCTCTATAGTCCCTTAACAGAGAAGGCAATGGCACCCCACTCCAGTACTCTTGCCTGGAAAATCCCATGGATGGAGGAGCCTGGTAGGCTGTAGTCCATGGGGTCGCTAAGAGTCGGACACGACTGAGTGACTTCCTTTTCACTTTTCACTTTCATGCATTGGAGAAGGAAATGGCAACCCATTCCAGTGTTTTTGCCTGGAGAATCCCAGGGACAGCAGAGCCTGGTGGGCTTCCGTCTATGGGGTCGCACAGAGTTGGACACGACTGAAGTGACTTAGCAGCAGCAGCATAGTCCCTTAAAGCTTCTTGGAGGCAGGAAACTGCCTCATTCATTTGTGTTCTTAGTAGGCAATGTGCACAAGTGGCTTTAGTACTTTGCCCAAATCTGCTATTTGATTTGACTTCAGCACTGAATTTGTGCTTTACCAGCACTCCTATGATCCTATAGATTACAATCATAATTAAACAGCATAACAATGTCAGCACTATGAACAAGGCATACTATTGGGATTTACTGTGATTATCCAGATATGCACTTTCAAATATAAGTAAGCATACTACACATAACTTAGAATGGGGGAAAAAGCTAAAAAAAAAAAAAAAAATTCACTAAGCAGTATTAACAGTGAATAGCACCAATATCATCACCAAGGAAGAGTAAGTGATCTCAACAGAGGAGAGATTTAGAGCACAGGCAGAGAGCTGAGAAACTAGAATACTAACTTGCTAAAAAGAAACTTGAAGTTTAAGATTACTTCCCTTATCACTGCAATCTATGTCAGGAAAATGCATGACATATAGTTAATGTTGTTAACCACTTAAATCAACACCTTTATCACATTTATTTTATGTCATCCTAGGCCATCTGGAAACATGATAGCTGATTCACTTTGTTTTCTATATAATCTTTTCCAAGAGAGTCTTGTAATTATTATAATTCATGAAAATTTTCATTAAGTTGATTTCTAACCTCGTTTTTTTCCCCCCCCAAGGGAGGGTTACCCTTAGACAAGTATTTTGTATTTATTATTAAAAGTATTCTTATTATTCCTGGAGGAATAAATGGCTACCCACTCCAGTGTTCTTGCCTGGAGAATCCCAGGGACGGCGGAGCCTGGTGGGCTGCCGTCTATAGGGTAGCACAGAGTCGGAAACGACTGAAGTGACTTAGCAGCAGCAGCATAGCAGAAATTTAACAGGCTAGCCAGCAAATTTGAAAAATGAGAAAAACGTATTTTTAGTTATAACTACATATATATATATATCCCTAGCTATCTAGGTGGCTCAGTGGTAAAGAATCCGCCTGCCAATGCAGGAGACACAAGAGACCTGGTTTGATACCTGGGTCAGGAAGATTCCCCTGGAGTACGCAATGGCAACCTACTCCACTATTCTTGCCTAGAAAATCTCATGAACAGAGAAGCCTGGCAGGCTACAGTCCATGGGGTAGCGAAGAGTCGGACATCACTGAGTGACTGAGCATGCACGTACATACACACACCACAACTATGTTTGTCAGGCAGAACACTGAACTGAGTGAGCAGTAAAATTGCTGGGAGAACAAGATACAACTGCTGGGAATAAGAAGCTAGAGGTGATAACTCAATGATAAGTCAGTAATAAAGTGTGTGCACAGTAAAACCAGTAACTTTTCTTCAAAAAGATCAGAGCGTAATTAGGCTTTGCATGCGTGCTCAAGTAGTGTCCAACTCTTTGCGACCCCATGGACGGTAGCCTGCCAGGCTCCTCTATCCGTGGGATTTTTCAGGCAAGAATACTGGAGTGGATTGCCATTTCCTCCTCCAGGAGATCTTTCTGACCCAGGTATGGAACCCCTGTCTCCTGCATCTCCTGCACTGGCAGATGGATTATTTACCATGGAGTAAAGATGATTACATGAAAAATGTGACAATGGTGCAATGTTTTTTCAGTTCTCTGAAATAATTTTTTATAAGTCAGTTCTGAAAACTCTTTAATCAATGTCACAAACATCAAAGCATCAAGATTCACTCTCCGTAACAGCTGTGATTTAACAGCTTTCCCAAAATCATATCACCTACTCTACCACTCTTCTCCCTTTGCGTTACCTCCCTTCTCACCTTGTAAATTCCTTTCCATTTCCCTTATCATATGCTTTCTGATAGTAACAGAACTGAGACTGGTAATCAAGGTCAGTGACATTAAACTTTACACATGCGTATATTCAGAAAAACGTGTCCTTTTTATTATCTTTATTTATTTGGGTTTTCTTTAATCTAACTCAGCAATATTTTATATAAATATTTTATAGGTCTTGCATCTCTTTTTGCCAAATTTATCCCTAAGCATTTCATAATTATAATTTTTAAATGGTATTTTAAAATTTAATTTTTGATTCTTTGTTAGTTTATAGGACAAGTAGAAAGAAAAATCGGTAAGGATATAGAATTTAAAAAAATTTTTTTTTGATGTGGAGCATTTTTAAAGACTTTGTTGAATTTGTTACAATATTGCTTCCATTTTATATTTTAGCTTTTTAGCCCTCAGGCATGTGGGATCTTTACTCTCTAACCAGGGATCGAACCTACAATGCCTGCATTGGTAGGTGAAGTCTTAATCACTGGACCACCAGGAAAGTCCCAGAAAAATGTTTCTTTAATTATTTGCTTAAAATATAACAAGATACATTTCTCATATAGGAGGAGGAAAACACATGTATCAGAACAAAGGTATATACACAGAAATCATATCCTGAAGATTTTTCCTATTAGTTCTAAACCCTGACCATGATGAAGTTTCTGAAAATAATGACAAAAGAGAAGCTCTTCTGAAGCCTTGGCTTGATTCTCCACCTACACTAATCCATCCTGTCCAATGTTACAAAATAAATTTTCAACTAACTCTCTGATCCTGTTTGTCTATAAAAAGAGGATAAATAACACTATTACTAAGCAGCAGCTTTCAGATTCCACCTAGGAATAATGCCCCTGTATTTAATATGGCCTATGCCATTCCACAAATCAGAACTTAACATAGAATTTTTAAATTAAAATATAAAGAAATTTAAGGATGTTTTTACTTAGGAATAGAAGAAAGAGACGCAAGTACCTTCAGATATTTGAAAAGGATGTCATACAGAAGGCAGATTTATGCAATTATGCAATGTATGCAGTTTCAGAGAGTAACAAGTGGGAGTTAACATGGCAGGCTTTGCTCAATAGAGTGAAAGTAGTGCTGAAGGTAAACTCTGAGAATTTCAGGTTTTTATTCTTATTTTGGTGGCAATGTAAGAAAAAAGGGGAAAAAGCATGTTCTGGATCATCTAGAAGATCTCTATAAGGTCTCTATTCTTGCTACAAACCTTCTATGTTTGAGGTTGCTATGTTTCTGATCAAATTGGTACCAATCACTAAAAGGAACAGGGTTACATTTTTAAATCTGGTATAATCATGTTGAGGTCACATGCATTAGAGCAGGAAATGGCAACCCACTCCAGTGTTCTTGCCTGGAGAATCCCAGGGACGGGGGAGCCTGGTGGGGTCTATGGGGTCGCACAGAGTCGGACACGACTGAAGCGACTTAGCAGCAGCAGCAGCAGCAGCAGCAGCAGCAGGCACTTCTCAAAGGTTTACAAGTATTACTTTGCTCCAAAAGAGATCTAAACATTAGTTGGTATTGAGAAATATTGGGATAAAGAACTTTCTAACATTTAAAGCTGCAAAAATGTGCTTTTTGTGTCTCTAAGAAAATTCTTCGGCTCCAAAATCACTGCGGACAATGACTGCAGCCACGAAATTAAAAGACAATTGCTCCTTGGAAGAAAAGCTATGACAAATCTAGACAGCGTATTCAAAGGCAAAGAAACTACTTTGTCAACAAAGGTCCGTCTAGTCAAAGCTATGGCTTTTTCCAGTAGTCATGTATGGATGTGAGAGTTGAACCATAAAGAAAGCTGAGCTCTGAAGAACTGATACTTTTGAACTGTGGTGTTAGAGAAGACCCTTGAGAGTCCCTTGGACTACAAGGAGATCAAGCCAATCTAAAGGAAATCAATCCTGAATAATCATTGGAAGGACTGATGCTGAAGCTGAAGCTTCAATACTTTGGCCACCTGATGCAAAGGGCTGACTCACTGGAAAAGACCCTGATGTTGGGAAAGATTGGGGGCAAGAGGAGAAGGGGGCAACAGAAGATGAGATGGTTGGATGGCATCACTGACTTAATGGACATGAGTTTGAGCAAACTTACGGAGATAGTGAAGGACAGGGAAGCCTGGCATGCTGTAGTCTATAGGGTTGCAAAAAGTCGGACATGACTGAACAACTGAACAACAAAGAAAATTCTCAGAGTAGATTGGCAAATTTGTAAACACAATTATAGAAGATATTCCTATGATGGTTGATATTAAATTAATAATACTTAAATCCTAAAGTCAATTATTTTGCAAGAATCTCAAACCTAAAATCACACTGTACTAAAAAATAAAAGATGGAACACGTAATAAATGAATCAATTAACACCAAAAACTGAATATTTAACTATGGCCTGAGCCATCAACAGTTCACTTCTCTGCTTAACAAATAAGATGCACAAATATCTGCTGAATAAATGAATGTGCAATAATCTGTAGGCCATGGTGCTTAGGTATTAAGAGTAGTGGTCTAGGGCTGAAAAAAATTTTTGAACCATTGAAATAAATCAATTCATTATCCAAGAAAATATCCCTTCCTCCACTCCTAATGAAGGCTCTACTGATTTGAAACATAACATTTAAACATTTTAGCTATGTTACTGCAAAGGTAGGCAATTTCCAACTCTTCTCTGTAAACAGACTAAATAGACATTTAATGAAATTTTGACCCCCAAAATGCATGGAAAAGTAGGCTTTCTTAATTTTCCATCCTCTAACAACCAAATAAATAAACTTCAGAGTATTTTTCTTCCTTTACTATTACCACTGTAGAAAATGATTATTTAGAATGTCTGTACAAAAAAGTATGTCCATGTAATTTTCAAAGGCCAAACATTGATAGAAAAATACCAATGTAGAGGAAAAGCAGCACTAACTATTCTTACCACTATTATAAGTTCACTGATGGTTTCGCTCAAAAGGACATCAGCCTTTGTCAGATTGTCCTAAAGAAGGCTTGACGGATTCTAAATAATACCATGAGATTTCAGGGAAGTGGAACTCTTCTGAAAACAACTTAATAAATATAACTGTATGAATACAATTATGGTTCCCAGTTTATTAAGCCCTTACTTTATGCCAGAACTGTTTTGAGTGCTCCACATGGGTTAATATCTTGTTTGTCCTCACAACAATCCAATCAGGCAATTATTCTTATCCTAATTTACATATGAACAAAGTGAGCCCTAGAGAGGTAAAGCAACTTGTGCGAGATCACACAACTGAAGGAGCAAAGCAAGCAGCCAGCCTCTAGAGCCAAAGCTCTTAGCCAGTAGTCAGTCATTATGACATTTCTCTTAAAGAAATGAAATGAAAACCCTAGTCCAGAGAAGAGATTTTAAGCTTCCCCAAAGGCACACAGCAAGAACAGTTGTAGACTGAGGAGGCTTAAAAAAAGACTCTGTAGCATATGAATTCAGGCACTTTGCAACAAAAACCTATAGCTCATTCATTAGGATACCAGCACTGATCAAGAGTCCTTTATAAAGAGATAATTAATAATCTACATCAAGGCAATCAAATAATATACAAAACGATATTTGACTCATGTAATCAGGGAACTCCACTGACATAGTTAAAAATAATGGTCCAAGCAGGGCAAACTGGAATTCATCCAGGAGACTGATATGTAGACATGTAGATACTAGAAGACAGAGGGAGTTTTTCTTCTTTTTCCTTTTTATCCTCACAAACTGTATGGAGGCAAGCATGGGAATGCTTAGTGGCCATATTTCATACCATATTAATAGAATGTCGGTGGCAGAATGAGGCAACATGCAAATCAAGCAAAATATAAACCAAGTAAAATTCAAGAGAAAGCCTGAGATGACATTTTAAGGACATCACTTAAGATACTGGGTCTAGCTGTCCCTTAAACCAAAGCCAAATTGTGTGAGCTAGTAACAGCCTCCCCATCGAGCCTCCGAAACTAGTTTGAGCTGTGTTTCATCACTTGCAATAAAAAGAATCCTAATATACTAACAAACAGCCAGTGTTTCATCTTAAAAACAAACTTTAATGATGATCAAGTATAAGAAAAGGGCACTCTCAAATACTGCTAGAGAATATAAACTGATCTAAACTTACTAGATGTTTAGAGTAGATTGTAAGAAATGTTTGCTAAAGATGAAACAAAAGTAGATATCTTCCACATTTACCTAGCTGATTTTCCACAACCATACACATATGCGTCTTAGTAATATAAACTTTTAATTTGGTGTTCTGCATATAGGAAAGTACCTGATGGCTCTGTCAGTAAGGACTCCACCAGCAATGCAGGAGACCTGGGTTTGACGCCTGGGTGGGGAAGATGCGCTGGAGAATCTACTCTAGTATTCCTGCCTGGTGAATCCCAGGGACAGAGGAGCCTGGTGGGCTACAGTCCATCAGGTTGCAAAGAGTCAGTCGTGACTGAGCAACTAAGATACACACACACTGCATATATAGAATTAGTTTTTAAGATATCTTAAGATAGGGTATTGAGTTATTTTCAAGGCTTGTACATGTTGCTGCTGCTGCTGCTAAGTCACTTTAGTAATGTCCGACTCTGTGCGACCCCTGAGACGGCAGCCCACCAGGCTCCCCCGTCCCTGGGATTCTCCAGGCATGTTACATAGCTATATTTATTAACACAGTGTGTTTTCTGATCTGGTATTAATCAATTCAGTTCAGTCACTCAGTCACATCAGACTCTCTGTGACCCCATGGACTGCATGCAGCACGCCAGGCTTCCCGTTCATCACTAAACTCCTGGAGCCTGCTCAAACTCACGTCTATCGAGTTGGTGATGCCATCCAACCATCTCATCCTCTATCGTCCCCTTCTCCTCTGGTATTAATAAACAGCATAAATATTTAAGTGACAAAAAAATTAAAACTCAAGATTCAAGAATGTTCTAAAGTAGCACAAGAGATGCAGATGCCCCAGCATAAGAAAAATTCCTATGAAAAGAGCAACATGGAAGAGCAATGATGACTTCCAAAAAATCCTCTTAAACTCATTCTCTGCTTTCTTTGTTCACTCAGTTATTCTCATTGTTTATTTATTCATTCAAATACTTATTAAGAGGTCACTGGATACCAGTAATCTCTTTTTCATTACAAGTTTCAAGTTAGGTCTATTTGTGACCTTGTTCATTGAAACGTTTCCATTTCACAACTGAAAAAAAGAGGAAGGAATCACTTTAAAGAAATTTGCTTAGCATCTGAATTCTCAAGAAAAGATCTATAAGATCTATATGTAAGAACAGAAATACACTCAACTCAAAGATTTAAACGTTCTGCCTTTAAACTTTATGTTTACCACAGTATGATTCATTTGGAAAAATAAATTCTCACAAACTATTAGAAAAAGTGGAGAAGCACATGGAAATGTCACTAATAAGGGGAAACTCAATATTAACTAGTAGTCATTTTAAATACTGTAACTTCAAAACCAATAGGTAGAACTACAGTAGAACTACAAGAACTACAGTGAGTTATATTCCATTACTAAATTCTGTCCCATTTACGAAACAATAAATTTTGAAAATCATACTTGGGAATAATCTTTATGTTTAATATTATAACCAAGTGAAAATTTTAAATGAAGACACTCATAACAGGTGAGATCACCAGAGCAAAGAAAACATAACATCTAGAGAATAGTTTTCTAATAAAAGTAAGTCACTTCAATTATTGGTTTAAGTACTTTAAAACAAAGTTACTAATGAAATGGGGCTTTAGCAACAATGTAACAGGTAGAGACCATTTTAAACACTAAATACTTCTCTGAGAAAGTACTGGTACATCAAATCTTTCAAAGTCACTAGAAAAACTTAATTCTCTTTTCACAGATGCTTAACCTCACTTCTGATAAAGCTTCTAGTGGCAACTGTTCTCTGTTGTTTTAAGTTGGTTAATTATCCACAAACAAACCCTTAAAAACACAACCACTTCAACATATCCATTATGATGGCTACTGTCATAAAAACAAAAGAATAACAAGTGTTGGGAAGGATGTGGAGAAAACAGGAACCCCTGTGCACTGTAAGTGGAAACGTAAATGGTGCGGCCACTGTGGAAAACAGTATAGGCAGCGCCTTAAACAATTTAAAAGAAGAGCTATCACATAATCCAGCAATCTACTTCTGGGTATATATACAAAATAACTGAACACAAGATCTCCAAGAGATATTTCCACACCCATGTTCATAGAGTCACTATTCACAATGGTCAACAAGTGGTAGCAACTGATAATAGAAATTTTCACGTATTGACGTATGAAGAAATCATTCTGGCTGTACATGAGTTAACTTAAATTTTATGCTAACTAGAACAGACTGTGGTTTACCAAATATACACTGTACATATGCTTCAGTTATTTAAAAAAACAAAGGGGGGGGGGCACACTGACCAGAAGTATGATTTCAGTTCTTCATTTTGCCTTGTGCTTGTTTTTTCATCTTTCCTTGCTCTTTACCATTTGCTTTCTATGGTAAATGGTGTTTTCTTTCATCCACTGATTTAAAAGTTATGTCTATTTTTGTTCTACAAGTGATTTCTTCAATTAAAAAATATATTTGGGGGAAAAAAAGATTAAATGCCTCCCTTTGGGATGCCAAAGCTGGTACTTCTTGGATGATAAGACTCCCTTCCCAGGTGCCAAGGCCATACTGACTCGCTGTGTACATGCTGATCTGTTGTGGTGTTTTTGTTTTTTTTTTTGAAACCTTGTATCAATGTATCCCTATTGTTCTGACAAGACATAAACTGTGCTGAAACCATGCTTCCCCAGAGCAATTTCTCAGAGTAATCTAGGAGGCTGTCTTCTGGGCTACAGTCCTCAGTTTGGTTCAAAGAAAACCCTTTTCTATTTCTATTATAGATTGTTTATTGATTATTTTTGTCAATATTATCTAAGTGTCCACTGAAAGATGAAAGGATAAACAAAATGTGTTATACATTATTCAGCCTTAAAAAGGAAGAAAGTTTTCACACATGCTACAACATGGGTGATCTTAAGGACATTATATTAAGTGAAATAAGTGAACTGAAAATTTCTCAGTTGTGTCCGACTCTTTGTGACCCCATGGACTGTAGCCTGCCAGGCTCCTCTGTCCATGAAATTCTCCAGGCCAGAATACTGGAGTAGGTAGCCATTTCCTTCTCCAGGGGATCTTCCCAACCCAGGTCTCCCGCATTGCAGGTGAATTCTTTACCATCTGAGCCACCAGGGAAGCCCCAGTGAAATAAACCAGTCACAAAATGACAAAAATTGTATGATTCTATTTATAAGAGGGATTTAGTAGTCAAACTCAAAAAAACAGAGCAGAATGATGGTTGCCAGAAGGTAGGAAGAGGGGGAAATTGGGGATAGTTGTTTAATAGTTAAGAGTTTCAATTTTACAAGGTGAAAAATTCCGGAGATTGGTTATACGACAATGTGAATATACATAACACTACTGAGTTGTACATTTAGAAATAGTTAAGATGGGAAATTTTATGTTGTTTTTTAAAACCACAACTTAAAAAAACCCCTAATCATTTTAAAAGTTATGGGAGAAAAATGTCATATGAGGTAATCACTTATAAATGTTTTTATATAATTAATTTTATATTTTTTCTAAAAGAATCATATCTGGCAAAGATATGTTTATTATTTTTTACTGCAGAAAACACAACTTTTAATATAAAACTCAATGCACATACAAAATACTTAATTTTTTGATGCTCTAAGAAACAGAGATACAATTATTTTTAAAATCCCAAGGCCTATAACAAATTTAAAAATTATCATTATACTTTTACCAAAAATAGTGAGCAACAAGAAGATTGGCTTATCTAAGTTTCAAATTCTTTTTTCTAACCCTCTAGTTAAGCAGAAAACATACACAACACATACATCACAAACAGCAGAAGGCTGAGTATAAAATCCACCAACTTGGATAATCAGTCCCAATGTTTACAAAAGAAAAAAGAGAAAGAAAGAAACAAGGGGAAAAAAGAGCATTCTTCTTATGAATTAAAATCAGTTTCTTAATAGAAAACTAACCCAACAACACATTTAAGTCAGTATTTTCTCCTACTTGGAAAATCAGACCTATGTTAATAATCTTAGACAAGGAAAGAATATAGTACTTTAAATATCTAAATGTTTTAAAATTATATTTTAAGAGGACAAGTCTATACACAAGCACAATAATCTAACCCAAATCTTTAACACCCATGCATGGTAAGGTTTTTACTTTACCACCAAACATAAAGACTGTTATAAGCTCTTCTGAAAAAAAGTCAGTTGAGAGACTAATCCCTCAGCCTTCTACACACCATTCCTAACATACAACAATAGAATGTCACCACAAAATCTTTACCTTGAGCCCAAACCCCAATAAAGCTGCAAAGACAGTGAACGTCAATAGGTAGAAAGACTGGATATTATCTAAACTGCACAAAATGCTTCATAGTGGACTACAGTAATGAACTACCACACTTAATCTAAAACAACGTGGTAGTTCAGTAAACAGATACATGTGGAAGAGTGCACTAATATAAATATTATACAAATTGAGCTACAAAAACCAGTTAAATAATACAGACTTTAAGCTTTGCCTTGAGATAAAGCCAATGATCTTACCTCTGGACAAATTCATAAGTAAAGGACAGTTTTTCTACTATGCAGACTCATATGTTTTACCACACTTATTTTATCAACTCATCATATTTAGGAAATATTAATATTTACAAAACTGTCTACTCCAAACTGGCATCAAGACAAAAAAAAAAAAAAAAAGGTTTGTTACTGCCATTTGTAAGACTGCAGTGCCTTGCACATACCCTGCTAAAATGAACTGTCTGACTAGTATATGTGATTATGACTCCAGTCTCTGAAGTCCAGAGAAAATTTTTAGTAGCCTATTTGGGGAGGAAACAAGGGGGTAAGGAAATGTGAAAAAAGGGGGCCTATGGTAGACACTAGATTACATGCTCAAGAATACTTGATGCTAGATGCCAACATAATTCAGGTACTGTTTTAACTAAAAAGAATCCCTTTAGACTTCTGGGTCCAATGACAGTCTTTTCATTTTTAGGAAATAAAAGAAAGTAGGGAGAAGAGGACATAACACAAATAGCTGGAAGGACTTGCAAAACAAACAAAAAAGTGTTTAAGTGTTGTGGAAGTTCAAATTAAAACTTTAACAAGTAACATCTACTTTCAAGTATATAATGTTAACCAAGACTCCTAAACCAAACACTAGGCATTATCTCATTTAATCTTCTCAATAACCACTAAGATGGCTGCTATTATTATCATCATTTCAAAAGGAGGAAATAGGCTCAGAAGCATTCAGTAATAATAACTTGCCCAGGCTCACAAAGCTAACAAGTAAAAAGCTGGACTCAGAGGTGTCCGGTTCAAATCTTAAGCTCTTAACCAGCAGGCAACCTCTTCAAAGAGGAAATCAAAGTAAAACTGTAACAAGAAAAATGTTCACTAGTGAATGAGAGGTTCTTGATTTTTAATGATCAAAGTTAAGAAGTTAAGGAATATCCATTCTCAGAGATTTTACTTTAATGATACAGCTATGTTTTGAAAACTCTGAAGGAATCTGCCCTGAAACCTAAAAGAGAACAATGAACCTCTTGACATTCCACTGAAATCTAAAATTCAACATTAATGTGCTATTAAATCCAATCCCTGTTACTAAGCAGTCAATGTGAAATTTCCTATGGGAAATCTATTATAACCATACCCAACTTCTGTTCTGATTTCTTCTAATCCTTTAGCTTTTGAATTTCCTAGCCCTCCTTTAAAAAAAGACAAATTTGTCTCCCCCACCTGCTCATTTAGTGGAAAAATTCTAAGGAGAAAAATCTCTGCCCCTCCATCTCCCAGTTTTCTTTTTTAAAAGTTTTAAAATTGTTAGTTAGAAAAGGATAAAAAAAAAAAGACCTCTTTAACAAACAGCACCTATAAGTTGTTGAGTACTATTTTTGTGTTTAACTTAATTTACCAGTTATAACAACTTCTGTAATAAGAAACATTAAATCCAATTCAAGTTTATGCTAAATTTTCAAATAAGAATATTTTGCAAATAAATGGGACTGAGGAAAATTAAGAACTGGTTTAGACTTGGGAGTGAAGCACAGTAGGTAATTAATTCATTTATATTAAAGCTGCTTATGCTCGTCTCAACTTATGAACTGCAAAGAAGATACAAGTACAATAAGGCATACAAAAAGGGACTGAATGGTGCATAACTTCATGTACAATGTTAAATATGTTTTAGCACTAAGGACAGAATATTGACAATACACTGAGGTGATGTGCCTTAGGTTTACAGCAGCCTCATCATTTCATCAAAAGCCTGGTAGTCACCTCTACAAAATTAATTAATTCCTGGCAACTCTTGGAATTAGGTCTAGATCTGTTTACTCACTTTTTAAATTTTATACACGCTTTCTCTGGTGTATACAAACTGAGAACTTATCATTCTATTAGAGAAAGACCAAAAAAGAAGCGACAAAATCGCAGGAACATAAACAAGTTTATCTTCTGCTGATACTGATTAGGGCACTTAATCTGTCCCAGAAGAGTGCAAGGACTTAACAGTAAAGCCAGCCTACTAACCAGAACTCTTAGCATAAATCTTCAATTCCTTAAAATAATTTCCTCAAAGGTTAAAATACCAGAGTGGACCAAAAGGTGGGGGGACACGGCGGGGGGTCGGGGTGCGGGGGGGCACTTAATTCCACTGGTTGGACTCACAATTCTTAATCCTATAATGTACCAGTTAAGACTCAAACTTCGAGGTGTTTTTAAAACTTGCATTAAGTTCTAACAAGATGGTTATTTATTTACTTCGCGTATATTTTAATATACCTCAATTTCAGAAAAATCAGTCGGGTCAATCTAAAAACTTCGTAACATTTTAGTGCTACATTTCATTTGCTCTGATCATATATCTATATACGCCGGCCCCCCCCCCCCGAACCTCATTAAAAGTGTTTGCCTGAATTTAGCCATCCGCTACGTTTTCACTAAGATATTTTCAAGAATGAATGAAACATATAATTCACTTATAACATCTGGGCTCTCATGACAGGTGATAGAAACACAGGTATCCAATTCTGATATTCTCATTAAAATGTTACTATTTCTCAAAATTCCCGTTACTCCGAGTCTTGCTCTAGGCAAGTTTTTCAACGCGATTAAAACAAAACCAAACCAAACCTGCACGTGCAAACGAAAAAGTTAGCATCCCAGGCCATCGCGGCAAATCCCTAATGCACAAAGGCAAAGTCACCCGCCTGGCCGGACAACCGCAGAGCAAGATCTCACCCAACCAACCACGCGAGCTCCTAGATCGGAAACCCAGGGCCCCGAACCCATACCGAAGCCAGGACCTGCGTGCAAGGGCCGCCCCGGGGCCGAGTTTTCAATGGAACAGGAGAGGATGGGGGCGGGAAGGAGCGGAAGCTCGGGTGCAAGTGGCGGCGATCAAGCTGCGGCTCATTTCTCTTCCCGGGGTTTTCAGGCTGGGGGAAGTCCACCCGGAGCAGGGCACGCGGCAGGCTGGGGGTTTGAGGCGGGCAGGGAGGGCGATGCGAGGCCCGGGCTGCCGGGAAAGGAGGCGAGCAGGGCCCAGCCCCCGGCCCCCGGCCCCTGAAAGCACTTTAGACGCGTCTCCCACCCCCACGACAAGATGGCGACGTGGACAGTGGGGAGCCGGGCCGGCGAGGCTGGGGGAGAAAGAGAGGAGGGGAGAGAGGCAGAAACAAAAAGGCGGCCCCCCGGAACGCGGAGGCCGGCCCGCGAGCCCCCGGGGGCGGGCGGGGGCGCCGGGGGGAGAAGGCGGCCGGCGGAGGGGAGTGGGCTTACTTTTTCTTGTCGTTCGCGCCCCCGGCGCCCTCCATGGTGAATCGGTGCCCGCGATGCCTTCACGGCCCGCGGCCCCCAGGCTCGCTCCGGCCTAAGCGCTGGCTCCCTCCACACGCGGGGAGGGGAGAAAAGGCACGTCCAGAGGTGGGGGGTGCGAGGCGGGAAACCCCTCGTGAGATCAGAGGAGGGAGAGCAGACGGCAATCGCAGAGGTCCAACTCCGGCTCCGAAGAGCCTCCCCAGGGGCAGCTTGTCAGGGCCCGAGCCGACGCACTGGCCAAAGCGGCGGCGAAGGCGATCCTCGCGTCCCCTCAGACGAGGCGGTTCTGTGCACTGAGGAGCTGAGGCAGCGGCAGGGGGCGGGCAAGGGCGGAGGCGCGCTCGGGGGCGCGCGCGCGGAGGGGAGTGTTGGGGGCACGCGCGCCCGCGGAGCCCAGCGCGCGCTCACGCAAGCCCGCCTCACCTGAGGGGGAGGCGGGTTCCTTGAGAGCCAATGGCGAGGGACGCAGGCGGCCAGTCCCCACCCCAGCCCACGTCTGTCTCAGCCAATCAGGAGGCGGTCAGCTGAGGCACAGCTGGGACGCGCTGCCGCGCTCACGTGCTCGTCTGTGTGCCGCTGCGGAGGCAAGAGAAAGGAGATGGGGTGCGGCCAGACTGGGTCTGGGGACTCTGCGCCTTCTCCTAGAGAAAGCAGTGGCTGGCTTTGGGAGGCGCTGCTGAGAAGGGATTTCGGTGTTTGGGTCTCAAGCCTGCCTCACACTTCCTGCTGTCGGTGCAGCAAGTCTCCAGCTCTCTTTCTTTTCGGCAGCTGTGCTGTGCAGAGTTGCCGCCCGCTCTTCCAAGTCCCAGTTCAAAAAAGCAGACTTTTTTGCGTCGTGGCAGCAAACCCTGGTCCTTCTACTCAGATGTGTTACAGTGGGGTCTTTCTTGCCAGGTTACCCAACCAAGCCATGTCACCGACCGCACCCTTTGCCATATAACACTAGGGTACTCTCTTTATCTCTTTATTAAGTTTCTCTGTGATGAAGTTTGATTCCTGAGTAAATACGAATGCAAATATAAAATAAACAAGCTCCTCTTGCTGTAAACCTCTCAAGGGGAGTAGTTAAGGCAGCAGGAACTCAAAATCTGAAATTATTTTAAGCAATACAAATAGGCGTAAGTGACTTTAATAAAAGTATAAACCTGAATTTCAAGGTGGGGGGAGTAGGAAAAATGGCTTTAGGTTGACAGTTATATTCTTGTTGCTTTTCAAAGAGTAGAAAATAATCTTAGATGGATTTACAAAAAGACGAAGATGACCCTTAATTTGAGACTTACCACCTTGAATTGAGATCACCGACCGTGTAGACAGGAGAGAAGGAAGGAAAACCCTTCCAAGACTTAAGCAGGAGACCTGCACCAGAGTTAACTCAGTGGCAGCAGTATTGCCTGTTTGCTAACATGATCTTGCAAGCTTCTGGATAAGACTAAATCACTACTTGGCTTTTGAAGCCTACTTTTCAAGCCTATCAGTCTTTGAAATGAAAAAGAAATGTGTTTTGAGTCCAACAAAGGAGCACTGCACACGTATCTCCAGTTTGACACTAGATTATTTTACTTCTCACCTTTGCCTTGTTAGTTATATTGCTACAATCTGGCTTCAGATTATAAATTAATGTGGATATCTGAGTAAATTTCAATTATATTGTCATGTAAAAACAATGGTCTATGTAACAATGGTCTACATAGATTAAACTCTAATAAGACAAAAATCAATTCACATAAAACCTATTTTTAACTCATCAGCAAACCCATAGAGATAGGATTAAAGATTGATCTTAATGCTACTCCACCCCCCCAAGATCTACAACTCTGAATGACATGCCTTCTTGAAAAGTAACATGGGAAATGCCTGAAAAAAGGAAAGGACTAAAAATTACTCATGTTTTCCTTCTTAATTGTGAAAAGAATGACTCTGTAAATTAACAGTTGTTTAATTTAATGTTCTAAAAACTCAGTGTTAAGAACACTGATTCCAGAGTTAAGAGTGAGCTTAAGTACCAGCTCTGATACTTACTAACAAGTCATGTAACTTGTGCCTAAGTTTACTCATTTATGTCTAAACCACAGAATCAGGGCATGATTAAATGAGATAGTACATGTAAAGTACTTAGAACAATACCTGGCACATAGTAAACTATCAATAAATGTTAGCCATTAGTATTGTCAGGGTTGTGTTTTCATTATTCTTATCATTATTATTACCTCCAAATTTGTGCCACTGCTAGTGGTAATTACTTGGGCTTCTACCAAAGGTTAGCAAGTTTTAACTATCCAAGACTGCCTATTATGTTAATATACATTCACATATATTCTTTGTTTTCAACTGTGAAACTGCTCACAGTGTTCCCACACTTGTATATGAGCATGATTGCAGAGATCTTCAACTATTTCCTTTTTTATTTTACTGGTAAGAAAGTCTCTCTGGCCAGTGATCATACCTGAAGGGTATAGTGTTTATTACAACAACAAAAAAGTGAGCCTTTTGTAATATCAAATCTAAGTCATTTTTTAAAGTTTACAGCAGAATGCTAATCCAATCAGCAAAGATATTTTTGAATAGTCATTACATTTACTCAGAGTTTACTTTTCCTTTCAAAAATATATAAAATACAGTATTTTATGTGTGTGTGTATGTATATTTGTGTTTACCCACACATGTGAACTTGGAAAGCAGTAATATTCAGCTTGTATTTTCACATAATCAAAAAGGAGCTAAATAGTATGCCCTAAATTAATCAATTTTGTTAACTAACAATTCTAAAAAGCAAAATGTCCTATGGGGTAAAATTTTAAATTATCCTCTTTATAAACATCCATTAACAAATGCATTTAGATGATTATAATGTGACTAAACCTTAACAAACAATCATATTTACTCTCTAATCTTTGTAAGTGTTCAAATTTCATTCCAAGTCACTTTGCAGAACTTTCTAAGTAGGCTGAAAGATTACTTGAAAATGATGCAATTGACCCTTAACCCATATTTATAGTAGGAAGTTAGACAGTGACTCAGGAGGAGGCAGGATAAAACCTGAAATTTTAGTACTAAGTAACATAGAGTGTTGAGCCTTTTAAAGAGTGAAACACATCAGATTCAGATAATTAAGAATGCATCAAACTATATAACAAGACCTAGTGGTCAGTAAGTGATTCTTGGCTTATTATTCTTAGTTCTCCTCCTCTTCTCCATCTTTATCTATTCTAAGAACAAAAAAAAGCATATCATTTGGAAGGAAGTGCTTAGCAGATAACAGACATTTTAAAAGTCTCTTTTTCTTTTCTTTCAAGGATCAAAACAGAAACTAAATATGTATATTTGTCTGAATTTTTGGAGAATAAGAATACACTGAGATTTTGACACTAGCACTTTTCAATTATGATAGGTATTTTAAGCATAAATTTACAAAGGAATGTCAAAGAATTTTCAGTTTCTGGTCCAACATGTAAGGAGCTTGGAAGCATCCATCCTCACAGTAAGAAAAAAAGCTTAACAAACTGAAAACCAACAACTCTTCTTAGACCCACCAGGGAAATGAGGCCACAAGGCAAACTGCCACCCTGAAGTGGGAGAGACAGACAGACAGTTATAGAGAGTCACAGCTTACCAGAGGATCACAGTTTACCAGGAACAAAAGCCAGAAGTTGAAGTCAACATCACAGCTGGAGTCAACCAATATCAGTAGGAACATTTTTAACTGCAAGTGAGGAACTGCTGGAGGCTCTAGTTCACTGCTTGAGAGTTAAAAACTGCAAAGGAGGCTCAGCCTTCGAGGGGCCCCACAACTTTCTTGAATTTCAACTCCAAAAGCCTAAGAGATTATCAGTGTGAAGATCGGAGGAAAATATCTTGCTTTTTGCATGGCTAGAGAAAAAATAACCCTTTTGAAATGCTTTCAGAGCATTCTGTTTTTCTTAACAAGATCCATCCTCAAGGGAAACTATTTTACCAGAGCCTAATGTGCGTTAGGGAACAGGGAACACCCAATGCCAGCCCCTTTTAGCCTTCAACGTGAGAGAACGAAAGTGCTCAACTCAGTCTCACAAAATAGCTGATCCCTAATCACAGGACTATAGCATGTTTCTCTTCTCCCACACCTTGCCATATCACCACATCAGTAGGGCTCTTGGATAATAATAGAGGATTACAGCTAAGAGAAGTGCAAGCCTCAGACCCTAGTTAAAGATTTACTAGGGATATCCAAAAGCAACAAGAGAAACAAAAACAAGTACACTAGAGGAAATTTTAGCTTCAGACACCACAGCTATAGCAAACAATAGCATAGCCTATCTTCTAGCCAAACAATTATAAATTTCATAGTAAAGGCCTATCTACCTAACTTCCTTTTACCTGATATTCCATGTATGGTTTTCAACAACAAAACTATGACTTGCTAACAAGCAAAAAGCATAATTGAAGAGATAAGCCAAACATTAAAACCAGACTCAGATATGGCAAAGATTTTATAATTATCTGACAAGACCAAGAATTTAATATAACTATGATTAATATGCTCCTGGATCTAATGGAAAAAGAACTATATGAAAGAACAGATGAATAAAGTAAGCAGAGATATGGAAATTCTAAGGAAGAATAAAAAAAAATATTAGAAATTGAAAGTAATGTAACAGAAATAAAGAATGCTTTTGATGGGTTCATCAGTAGACTGGACATAGCTGAGAAAAGAATGAATGAACTTGAAGATATGCCAAGAAAACAAGTCAATGAAAAAGATGGAACAAAATATCTAAAATCTGTGGGACAATTACAAAAGGTGCAACCTAACTGTAATGGAAATCCTGGGGAGGGAAGAGGTATAGAAGAAAAAAAGAATATGTAAAGAGACAATGGCTGAAAGTTTTCCAAAATTAATGACAGACACCAAACCACAAGTCCAGGAAATTTAGAGAATGCCACATAGGATAAATATCAAAAAGTTTGTTCAAACCAGAAAGGCAAAGACAGAAAATCTTGAAAGAAGTCATGGGGCAGTGGAAATACTTTACCTCTAGAGGAGGAAGGATGAGAATTACATTGGATTTCTCTTTAGAGCCATGCAAGCAAGAAGAGAGTGGGTGAAATATTTAAACTGTTGAAAGGAAAAAACAAAACACCAATCTAGAATTCTATTGCCAGTGAAATTGTCATTCAAAAGTGAAGGAGAAATAAAATGGAGGAAATTTATTGCTGGTAGATCTGCCTTATGAAAAATGTTAAAGGAAGCTTTCCAGAGAGAAGGAAAGTAAGATAAATTAGAAACTCAAATCTGCATAAAAACCAGAAAAATGTTATGGAATGAATAAGTGAAGGTAAAATAATTTTTTAAATGTTCTTATTCTTAGTTGATCTAGTAAATAGCAGTTTGTTCAGAAAAATAGTAATAAAGGTATATTTGATGATTATGTTTTACAGATAATGAAATGAATGACGGGCATATTAAAAGGGATAGGAGGGAAGAATTGAGAAAATGCTAGTAAAAGGTATTTGCACTACTGGTGAAGCAATATAATGTTGGACTTGGATAAAACAATGGAGTATTACTCAGCCATTAAAAAGAATACATTTGAATCAGTTCTAATGAGGTGGACGAAACTGGAGCCGATTATACAGAGTGAAGTAAACCAGAAAGAAAAACACCAATACAGTATACTAACACATATATACGGAATTTAGAAAGATGGTAATGATAACCCTGTATGCGAGACAGCAAAAGAGACACAAATGTATAGAACAGTCTTTTGGACTCTGTGGGAGAGGGAGGCGGGGGATGATTTGGGAGAATGGCATTGAAACATGTATAATATCATATAAGAAACAAATCGCCAGTCCAGGTTTGATGCAGGATACAGGATGCTTGGGGCTGGTGCACTGGGATGACCCAGAGGGATGGTATGGGGAGGGAGGTGGGAGGGGGGTTCAGGATGGGGAACACGTGTACACCCATGGCAGATTCATGTTGATGTATGGAAAAAGCAATATAATATTGTAAAGTAATTAGCCTCTAATTAAAATAAATAAATTTAAATTAAAAAAAAAAAAGTATATTGTAAACTCTAGAGCAACCACTAAATTTTTTTAGATGTGATTGATATGCCAAGAGAGGAGAGAAAATATATAGAATGAATCATGATGAAAGCTTCTTTTTAAAACCAAAGAAGGCAGAAAAGGAGTAGAAGACAAAAAAGAAACAAAGAACAAGGCAAATAAATAGAATTCACAGAAACGACAAGAAACAACACAAACAGAAAAACTCTGGAATGAATAATCGATAATAGCAAGATTTGGATATAAGGTTAATATTAAAAAATCAATTGCTTTCCTAAATAAAGAAATAAGCCATTGGAATTTGAATTAAAAACATACAATACTATGAACTATAGTTAATGATATCATATTGTATACTTGAAAGTTGCTATGAGAGTAGAGTTTTAAGGTCCTCACCATAACAAGAACAACTATAACAAAATGGTAATTGTGTGAGGTAGAGGATGTATTAACCAACCTTAGAGTTCTCAGAATTTCGCAGAAGATTCATGTATCAAATCATCACATTGTACATCTTAAATTTATACAGTATTATAAGCCAATTATATCTCAGCAAAGTTGGTGGGGGAATGTGAGACTGTTTATATTAGCAGCCCCCTCCAAAAGAAATACTTAGGTAAAAATCTAACTTAGTATGTACAAGACTTATGTGAGGAAATGGCAACCCACTCCAGGATTCTTGCCTGGAATTCCATGGACAGAGGAGCCTGGCAGGCTACAGTCCATGGGGTCACAAAGAGTCAGACACAGCTGAGTGACTATCACTCATTATGTGAGGAAAACTATAAAACTCTAATGAGAGAAACCAGAGAAGAGCTAAATAAACAGAGATTTCGTGTTCATGGATAGGAAAACTCATAATTATTAAGATGTCAGTTCTTCCCCCGATTGATCTATAGACTCAGTTCAGTTCAGTTCAGTCGCACAGTCGTGTCCGACCTCTTCGCGACCCCATGAATTGCAGCACGCCAGGCCTCCCTGTCCATCACCAACTCCCGGAGCTCACTCAGACTCACGTCAGACTCAGTACAATCCAAATCCATAGCAAGATACCTTGCAACATTGAAAAACTGATTCTAAAGTTTATATGGGAAGACAAAAGATCAGAACTGTAAATACAGTATTGAAGAAGAACAAATTAGGAGGACTGACTCTACCAAAATTCAAGATTTACTACAGAGCTACAGTAATCAAGACAGAGTGTTATTGTTAGAAAAGTAGACAATTGGAGCAATGATATAGAATAGAGAACTCAGAAATAACCCCCACAACAATAGCCAAATGACCTTTGACAAAGAAACAAAGGCAATCCAGTGGAGAAAGAATAGCCATTTCAACAAGTGGTGCTGGAATAACCAGACATTCAAAAAACTGAATCTAGAGTTCAACTTTATTACACCTTTCACAAAAGTTAACTCAAGATAGATCCTAGACCTGGATGTAAAATGAAAAACTATAAAGTTTCTTTATGATAATATAGGAGATAATCTAGGTGACCTTCACATTAGTACCAAAAACATAATCCATGAATGAAAAATTGGACTCCATTAATTTAAAAACTTTTACTTTGCAAAAGACACAGCTAGGAGAATGAAAACTCAAGCCACAAACTCACAGAAAATATTGGCAAAACATCTCTCATAGAGGACTTCTATCCAAAATATACAAAGAACTTAAAACTCAACAATAAGAAAATAGATAAATCAATTAAAAACTGGGTAAAAATTCTGAACAGATACCTCACAAAAGAATATATACAAATTGAAAACAAGCCTAAAAGAAATGCCCAATATCATATCTTGTTAGGGAATTACACATTAAGTAACAGTGATATACCACTGCTGCTGCTGCTGCTAAGTCACTTCAGTCGTGTCCGACTCTGTGTGACCCCATAGACGGCAGCCCACCAGGCTCCCCCATCCCTGGGATTCTCCAGGCAAGAACACTGGAGTGGGTTGCCATTTCCTTCTCCAGTGCATGAAAGTGGAAAGTGAAAATTGAAAGTGAAGACGCTCAGTCATGTCTGACTGCAGCCTACTAGGCTCCTCCGTCCATGGGATTTTCTAGGCAAGAGTACTGGAGTGGGGTGCCATCGCCTTCTCCAGATATACTGCTACATATTTAAAATGGCTAAGATCCAGAATATCACCTAATGCTAACACAAGGAGCACTAGGAACTCTCATTCATTGCAGGTAGCAACGCACAGTGGTACAGTCATGCTGAAAGACAGTTTGTCTTTTACAAAGCAAACGTAGTCTTACCATACAATCCAGCAGTCACACTCCTAGATATTTACCCAAAGGAACATGAAAAGTTAAGTTCACACTAAACCTACACATAAATAGTTATAGCAACTTTATTCCTAATTGTGAAGAATTTGCAACTAAAACTTGCCAAGAAGTAAATGGATAAACAATGGAATATCAATCAATGCTAAAAAGAAATGAGCTATCAAGCCACTAAATGGCATTAAATGCATGTTTAAGGAAGACCTTAAATGCATACTGCTAAGTGAAAGAAGCCAATCTGGAACAGCTTCATTCTGTATGATTCTAGCTATACGGCATTCTGGAAAAGGCAGAACTTTTGGAGACAGAACGAATACCATTGGCTGCCACGGACTAGGAGGAGGACAGGAGAAATGCATAGGTGCAGTACATGGGATTTTTAGGGGAGAGAAACTATTTTGTATGATAATCTAATGGTGACTACATGACATTATGCATGGCAAAACTCATTGAAATGTACAAAGTGTGGACCCTAATGTAAACTGTGAACTTTACTCAATAGCAATATATCAATCTTGGTTCATCAATTATAACAAATGTAACACACCAGTACAAGATGTCAGTAATAGAGAAAACTGGGTTTGTAAGTGGAGTAAGGAGTACATGAGAATTCTCTGTACTTTCTGTTTAATTTTTCTGTAAACCTAAAATCACTATAAGAAATAAAATGTATTGATTACAAAAGAAAAATGGAATACTCTCCCAAAGTCAAGTTTTCATATATTCCTGAATAAAACAAAGGGCTTAAATTTGTAGGAATAAATCTTGATGAAGCATCCCTTTGACTAGGAAGAAAACTGATCTTTGGATATTTTTCCAATATCAGAGTCAGTCAGGAGATTCTGAAAAGTCACATCTTCTTAAGATTTTTCATTTCTAGAAAGTAAAGATAAAGAGAAAAGAGAACTGTCTTTTCTTTGAAAATAAATGGAACTAATGCCTCTTGATCTGATCCAAATACTTTCAGGATTTCAATTTTTTTCACCTGTATAAAAATTGATAATTTAATAAACCAAAAAAAGATGCTTATTAAGAGTCTGTCTTGCCCACTTCCTAGTCCCCATCCCATCCCAGACCATACAAATATGTTAGCATATTTAAAACATATCATGTTTCATTCATTGATTCAATATATATAGTAACCCTTCTATTATGGCCAGACATATACTTCTCGCTTAATATGCAGATTTGTGTGCCATTATAGAGTGTAGAGGGGCTTCCCAGGTGGCATTAGTGGTAGAGAACCCATCTGCCAATGCAGGAGATGTAAGAGATGCAGATTTGATTCCTGGCTCGGGAAGATTCCCCTGGAGGAGAACATGGCAACCCACTCCAGTATTCTTGCCTGGAGAATCCCATGGACTGAAAAGCCTAGCAGGCTAAGGTCCATAGGGCCACACACAGTCAGACACTACTGAAATGACTTTGCACGCACATAGAGACTTTTTATGGACAGGAACTTTTATCTTGGCAGCCCCAGAAGATAGGATGGTAACCAGTACAAAGAACAATCATCTCTTGAACACTGGCCATATTCTAAGCACTGTGCTAAGGATTTTTAGAAGTGCTCTTTCATTTAAGCATGAGGACAGCTTATGAGTTCGAAATTGTGGTGGTCCCATTATGGAACAGTAAGTTTATGGTCAAAGAGCTAGAAATACAAAGTCGAAAAGCTAGGAACCAGTGAAACCATGACACTCCTTTATGTTATTCAAACTGTGATACCTGTGTGGCAAAAAATGTTCAAAGCAGTGGAAGATGTGGGTGGGGGGGGGACAAAAACCTGGTGTCTATTTTAGAACAAGGAAAAGTCAAGTAATATAACTACCTGTGTGGGTGTGTTATGCATTTGGCTAGGAAAAAAATCAAATGCAGCAAATGAACAAATATAAAATAGTTGTCATGACTTCTCTTGCCTATTCTTTCTTTGTAGTAGGACCTGGTGTTACCAATTATTTGTGTCCACACAGAGATATTCAATTAATATACCAAAAAAAATCTGTCTCATGTCCTTTCCTTTTTGTACAAATGATAGACTAGTATATACTTTGTCTACCTGTTGAGTTCATTTGATGTGATATTGTTTGTAGGTTATTTCTTCTCAATGTGTATATATCTAACAATTTCAATATTTATGATAAACAGATGTAGAAGAATGAAGATGTACAATGAAGAAGCATGCAAAATCACAAGAATTTTAAAGTAAAATTAATGTAACATTAACATCTATGAAAAAGATCTCTTAAATTTGATAACAAATGAAATGGAGTTTATCTAGATTAGCAGAGACATTCAACAACTAGAAAGACTAGTTTTCATAATACAGTTTGCTTTGAGAAAACCCTACCATGTCAATTTCTGTTCGTGGAAGCTATCAACCTTAAATGAATTATGAGTAGAGAAAATTGCTTTCTACCTATACACACTATTCTAACCAGTTAAAAAATATTTTCTTCTCTTCTTCATCCTTACTATCTCTACAGCAGCTACTCTGATTTTATGTATCATGATGTGCTGTGGTTAGTTGTTCAGTTGTGTCCAAATCTTTGCAACCCCATGGACTGTAGCCTGCCAGGCACCTCTGTCGGTGAATATTCTCCAGGCAAGAATGCTGGAGTGAGTTGCCATTCCCTCCTCCGGGGGATCTTCCAAACCCAGGAACTGAACCCATGTCTCCCACATTGCAGCAGATTCTTTAGCATCTGAGCCACCAGGGAAGCCATACATATCATGTATTCTATTTTTCTACCTACAAGGACATGAAGCCTCTTTATTGTAAATAACTAACAATTTCAAAACCTGGTTCAAACCAGCTTAGCTCCATCTGATTTTTATGAAAATGAAGGGTGAAAAGTACACTATGAATTTAAGAATTCTAAATTAGGAGTTTTAAGAATTTGCTTGCCAGATTTTGAGTATTTATAGTTGTGATATTAATTAATATTATATAGTTATTGCTTATTTGGGGCCAAAATTCAGATTTGCTCACATATCTCTAGAAGAAAAAATCTTCAATTTCAGAATACAGTCTGCTGAATTTCTACCAAAACCCTGCTAAACGATAGCTCTTGCTAGACTGTAACCTTCCAGAATTTCTGTACATCTCCATCCAACTTTGTTTTGATGCCACAAAGAAAACTTTTTTTAAATGTAGTGATTCCAGCAGTCAGATGACTGAGGGTAGGTGAGAGAATCCCAAAATAAGTATTATGTCAGAAGTGCTTACTTTTATAAACTTTGCAGTCTAGTCATCCTCTCCAAAACAACTGTGGTTTCTATCAGGAAGAAAACACTACCAGAATATTAAAAATGCCAGTGAATATGTCATTTAAAAGGTATTTTTCTTCTAAAATGATGATAATTTCCACTACAGGTTGCATGTTTTGTTTTATCCAGGGATTTTCAAATAGGCATTTTTAAATGAAAAACTGATAGAAAAATTAAAGGAGAAAAAAAAGAAGGATCTTACATGGCCTAATATTTATTCTAGCTTGGTTTTCTTTCCATGTGCCCTAAGCCACAACTCACATTTTCCAAATTTTGGGTGGATAATGTTTTCCCTTTGATTTGTGTGTGTGTGTGTGGGGGGCGGGTAATGCAGAAATATTAGCTGTTTGGCTCTTATATTGGAAAATTTATAAAGGTCCTTTGGTTAAGTGTGTCAGAACTTGCTTATGAAGAACCAGAGGCAGTTGCAAGAAGTTGGTTAATTTTATACATGGACTTGCAAAGACAGGTTAGCTACTCTCCTGTGTAAGTGTGAATTACAAGGCAATATCAAGGCAGCCAAAGATTCACAGCATTACCTTATTATCAGGAGTTAGGATATTGAGTATGTCCTATGTGCCAAGGTTTGGGGTGGATCTTGAGAATTACAGACATTGTCTCTCATTACTTCAACGAATACTTTCTAGTCCCAATCCTCACCTTCACCTGTTTCCTGCCTACACTCTTGGGATTGAGAGATAAAAGGAAGACATTCCAGTAAGTTGTTAAAAGGTTTTGTATTTGGACAGATAAGCATCTGGATACATGACCTGACTATTCCCTCTACACTCCCCATGTGACCAAGCAGTGGAACATCTGTGATCCTTGCTTCATGGGTGTTCTCCAATCCCTGTCCAGATCCTGTTAGCAATATCTATGGCAACCAGCTTTAGGGACAAGATTTTGCCTTAAGGTTTTGTTGCTACTGGTACTTCCCTGATACTTTCTGTTGGAGCAAAGACAATCCCAGAGCTTGCCTATCCTAGGACCTCTAGGAGAACCCAAATGAGAAAATTATGTTGTAGTAAAACAGGAATCTGTCCTGAAATTATCATATTGGTGTCATGGTAGATAAACAAGTATATCCATATTTCAAAACATATCAAATGCATAAAATGGATTTATATTATTGTTTGTGAATTGTACCCCAATGAAGTTAATTAAAATTGACACGATCATAGGAGACTCACCATCTGCTTGCTGTTCCACTCTTTTAATTTCTGACCCTTTACTTGCCATCATTCCCATCAGGTTATATTTCAACTAGCAATTAGTTGATCATCAGAGAGTTGTCTGCTGCTGCTAAGTCACTTCAGTCGTGTCCGACTCTGTGCGACCCCATAGACGGCAGCCCACCAGGCTCCCCGTCCCTGGGATTCTCCAGGCAAGAACACTGGAGTGGGTGGAGAGTTGTCTACACCTTAGCTTTTGCTTTTTCATCTCAGCTCTGTCAGTGGCCCATTGGCTCCTGGATCCCAGCTCTGTTTCTCAGAACTTTACACACCCTATTCTCACTACTCCAACCAGAAGAACATATATAACAGTTGATTGCCAGCTGGTGCAAAGAAGAAGAATCCAGAGGATAAAATAGCTGAATGAATACTCTCTGCTTGGAAAAGTAGAGGGCAAATAAAATGGTCAGACCCAGATTTTAAAAGGTGGCTCTTTTCTTCTTCTTGCTTAACCAAGGGCTGCTGGGTGTTTAGGAAATGAATGCCACCAAGGGTATAAGCAAAATACATGTGTCATTCAGTACAAGGCAGATATGAGACGTACAAGTGGTTCTCATATTGCATGTGGGTTTCCATAGACATATTCTTAGAAGACTCAAAGACTTGCAAACTACCTCTTGGAAGACTGAAACTTGAATATTAACCCAATATGGAGAAGCAGTGGTCCAATAGAGCCTTCCAACTAAAGAAATATACTGCCCAAAGAGTATTAGCTGTGTGTCCTATAAGCGTGAGATAATAGGTTACTTTTAACAACACATGTATCCTTTTATGACTAGTATTTCAGTAGACTATAAGCTCTGGATGTGAGAGTTGGACTGTGAAGAAAGCTGAGCGCTGAAGAATTGATGCTTTTGAACTGTGGTGTTGGAGAAGACTCTTGAGAGTCCCTTGGACTGCAAGGAAATCCAACCAGTCCATTCTGAAGGAGATCGGCCCTGGGATTTCTTTGGAAGGAATGATGCTAAAGCTGAAACTCCAGTACTTTGGCCACCTCATGCGAAGAGTTGACTCTGATGCTTGGAGGGATTGGGGGCAGGAGGAGAAGGGGACAGCAGAGGATGAGATGGCTGGATGGTATCACTGACTCAATGGACGTGAGTCTGAGTGAACTCCAGGAGTTGGTGATGGACAGGGAAGCCTGGCGTGCTGCGATTCACGGGGTCACAAAGAGTTGGACACGACTGAGCGACTGAACTGAACTGAACTGATAAGCTCTGGCAGTGGTTTTGTGTCTTGTTTGAATGCTAAATCTTTAATGTCTTGAATAGTGCCTAGAACAAAAAAAGAAGTCAATAAATACCATTTTGTTGACCTCCTAAAACCTGGGCTCCATGAACACTAGTATTAAAAGATCTGGGAAAAAAGAGTGGTGGTAATAAATATCATATAGCTTACTTAGAAGCCTGTGGAATAAGCATGGTAGACAATTGTTCATTGAATAATTTCTGATAGAAAGCATAATATCTGAGAGCATTCTTCTTTGATGTGATGAAATAAGTATGATATATGCATCAATATCTTGGATACCTGATGTTTTATCCCATCTGCTATCTAGATAACCTACTCTTCTTTGGGACTCAATTTTATCATCTGAAAAATGAGGGATTTGAGCTATAGAATCTTCAAAGTCCCTTCCAGCTCCAAAATTTTATGCCAAAACTCACCTAAAATAATTTAACCCACAGATTCAAAAAAATTAAACAGAGAAATACAGAATGAATGTCATTACTTAGTAGTAGGTGGACAAAGACCAAAATTTTAATTAATGAGAATAATAATCCTTCATCTTTTACTAATACATTTAATATTTTTAAAACACTTTCACATCTATCATCCTATTTGATAGTCAAAACCAGTTTACAAAACTGTTGAATATAATTCTCTAAGAAATAGCTTCATGGCATGAGATCTCACAGAAAATTAGTCACAGAGATAAGATTATAATCCAAATTTCCAGAATCCTAGTTTTAATTTTAACTTAAAATTAAGTTAGACCACAGCCTTGTATAACTCAATGAAACTATGAGACATGATGTGTAGGGCCACCCAAGACCTTGAGAACCCCATGAACAGGATGAAAAGGCAAAAAGATAGGAAACTGAAAGATGAACTCCCTAGGTCTGTAGGTACCCAATTTGCTACTGGAGAAGAGTAGAGAAATAACTCCAGAAATAATGAAGAGACAGAACTAAAGCAAAAACAATGCCCAGTTGTGGATGTGACTGGTGATGGAAGTAAAATCCAATGCTGTAAAGAACAATATTGCATAGGAACCTGGAATGTTAGCTCCATGAATTGAGGTAAATTGGAACCGGTCAAACAGAAGATGGCAAGAGTGAACATCGACATTTTAGGAACTCAATGAACTAAAATGGAATGGAATGGGTATATTTAACACAGATGGCCACTATATCTACTACTGTGGGCAAAAATCCCTTAGAAATGGAGTAGCCCTCATAGTCAAAAAGAGTCCAAAATGTAGTACTTCGGTGCAGTCTCAAAAATGACAAAATGATCTCTTTCATTTCCAAAGCAAACCATTCAATATCACAGTAATCCAAGTCTATGCCCCAACCAGTAATGCTGAAGAAGCTGAAGTTGAATGGTTCTAGGAAGACCTACAAGACCTTCTAGAACTAACACCCCAAAGAGATGTCCTTTTCATTATAAGGGACTGGAATGCAAAAGTGGGAAGTCAAGAAATACCTGGAGTAAGAGGCAAATTTGGCTTTGGAGTACAAAATGAAGCAGGGCAAAGGCTAACAGAATTATGCCAAGGGAATGCACTGGTCAGAGCAAACATCCTCTCCCAACAACACAAAAGACGACCTACACATGGACATCACCCGATGGTCAATACCAAAATCAAACTGATTATATTCTTTGCAGCCAAAGATGGAGAAGCTCTATACAGTCAGCAAAAACAAGACCGGGATCTGACTGTGGCTCAGATCATGAACTCCTTATTGCCAAATTCAGACTTAAATTGAAGAAAGTAGGGAAAACCACTAGACCATTCAGGTATGACCCAAATAAAATCCCTTCCAATTATACAGCAGAAGTGACAAATAGATTCAAGGGATTAGATCTGATACACAGAGTGCCGTGTGTATCCGTGTCACGACGGAGGTTCGTGACATTGTACAGGAGGCAGTGATCGAGACCATCCCCAAGAAAAAGAAAGGCAAATGGTTTTCTGAGGAGACCTTACAAATAGCTGAGAAAAGGCAAAGTGAAAAAAACCCTAAGCGAAAGGCAAAGAAGAAAAGGAAAGACATACCAATTTGAATGCAGAGTTTGAAAGACTAGCAAGGAGAGAAAAGAAAGCCTTCCTCAGTGATCAATGAAAAGAAATAGAGGAAAACAACAGAATGGGAAAGACTTGAGATCTCTTCAAGTAAATTAGAGATACCAAGGAAATATTTCATACAAAGTTTGACACAATAAAAGACAGAAATGGTGTGGACCTAACAGAAGCAGAAGATATTAAGAAGAGGTGGCAAGAATACACAGAAAACTGTACAAAAAAGATCTTCACGACCCAGATAATCATGATGGTGTGATCACTCACCTGGAGCCAGACATCCTGGAATGTGAAGTCAAGTGGGCCTTAGGAAGCATTACAATGAACAAAGCTAGTGGAGGCGATGGAATTCTGGTTGAACTATTTCAAATCCTAAAAGATGATGCTGTGAAAGTGCTGCGCTCAATATGCCAGCAAATTGGGAAAACTCAGCAGTGGCCACAGGACTGGAAAAGGTCAGTTTTCATTCCAATCCCAAAGAAAGGCAATGCCAAAGAATGTTCAAACTACTGCACAATTGCACTCATCTCACACGCTAGCCCAGTAATGCTCAAAATTCTCCAAGCCAGGCTTCAACAGTATGTGAACCTTGAACTTCCAGATGTTCAAGCTGGATTTAGAAAGGCAGAGGTACCAGAGATCAAATTGCCAACGTCCATTGGACCATCAAAAAAGCAAGAGAGTTCCAGAAAAATGTCTACTTCTGCTTTATTGACTATGCCAAAGCCTTTGACTGTGTGGATCACAACAAACTGTGGAAAATTCTTCAAGAGATAGGAATACCAGACCACCGGACCTGCCTCCTGAGAAATCTGTATGCTGGTCAAGAAGCATGAGTTAGAACTGGACATGGAACAACAGACTGGTTCCAAATTGGGACAGGAGTACATCAAGGCTGTATACTGTCACCTTGCTTATTTAATTTATATGCAGAGTACATCATGTGAAATGCTGGGCTGGATGAAGCACAATCTGGAATCAAGATTGCTGGGAGAAATATCAATAACCTCAGATGACACCACCCTTATGGCAGAAAGCAAAGAAGAACAAAAGAGCCTCTTGATGAAAGTGAAAGAGGAGTGTAAAAAAGTTGGCTTAAAGCTCAACACTCAGCAAACTAAGATCATGGCATCTGGTCCTATCATTTCATGGCCAATAGATGGGGAAACAATGGAAACAGTGAGAGACTTCATTTTTGGGGGCTCCAAAATCACTGTAGATGGTGACTGTAGCCATGAAATTAAAAGACACTTGCTTCTTGAAAGAAAAGCTATGACCAAGCTAGACAGCATATTAAAAAGCAGAGACATTACTTTGCCAACAAAGGTCCATCTAGTCCAAGCTATGGTTTTTCCAATAGTTATGTATCGATATGAAAGTTAGACTATAAAGAAAGCTGAGCACTGATAAAGAAAGCTGAGCACTGAATAACTGATGCTCTTGATTGTGGTGTTGGAGAAGACACTTGACAGTCCCTTGAACAGCAAGATGATCAAACCAGTCCATCCTAAAGGAAATCAGTCCTGATTATTTATTGGAAGGATGGATGTTGAAGCTGAAACTTCAATACTTTGGCCACCTGATGTGAACAACTGACTCCTTTGAAAAGACCCGGATGCTGGGAAAGATTGAAGGCAGGAGAAGAAGGGGATGACAGAGGATGAGATGGTTGGATGGCATCACTGACTTGATGGACATGAGTTTGAGCATGCTCTGGGAGTTGGTGATGGACAGGGAAGCCTGGCAAGCTGCAGTCTATGTGGTCGCAAAGATTTGGACATGACAGAGCAACTGAACTGATACTGATAGTTTTAATTTTAGTTTCTTATATATATATATATATATATGTATATTTAGTTATATATATATATATATATATATAGGCTTCCCTGCGGCTCAGATGGTAAATATCTGCCTGCAATGAGGGAGACCTGGGTTCGATCCTTGGGTCGGGAAGATCCCCTGGAGAAGGAAATGGCAACCCACTCCAGTATTCTTGCCTGGAAAATTCCATGGATGGAGGAGCCTGGTGGGCTACAGTCCATGGAATCGCAGAGTCTGACACGACTGATGACTTCACTTTCATATGTAAGTATATATATGATATATAAATATAAATATATATATTTATAATGTCCAGAAATATCTTTTGTATTTCCTCTCAGAAGGTAATAGAACATTCTAGCTGGGCCAAAACTGGAATTTGAATAAGCTTACTTATGGGCAGGTAAATAACTTCCTTTCTACCTGCATCTGTGTCTATTCTGTTTGATTTGATTTAGACAAATATATCTGGAGAAAACCATAATTCAAAAAGATACATGTTCATTGCAGCACTGTTTACAATAGCCAGGACATGGAGGCAACCTAAATGTCCATCAACAGTGGAATGGGTAAAGAAGATGAAGTACATATATACAATGGAATATTACTCAACCATAAAAAGGAATGAAATAATGCCATTTGCAGCAACATAGATGAACCTAGAGATTCTCATACTGAGTGAAGTCAGAAGGAGAAAGATGAATATCATGTGGTATCACTTATACATGGAGTATGAAAAAGGATACAAATGAACTTATCTACAAAGCAGAAGTAGAAGAGTTATAGATGTAGAAAACAAACTTAGGAATACCAAAGGGTAAGGGGTAGGTATAAATTGGGAGATTCAGATTGACATATACACTGTACCATATATAAAATAAATGACTAATAAAGACCTAGTATATAGCATAGGGAACTCTGCTCAATACTCTATAATAACCTATAAGGGAAAAGAATCTAAAAATGTGTGGATATGTGTATTTGTATAACTGATTCATTTTGCTGTGCACGTGAAACTAACACATTGTAAATCAACTATACTCCAATAAAAATGTTTAAATAAAATAACTTAAAAAATTAAATTAAAAAATATTAATGAGCTATGCTGTCTGCCAAGTCATTTCAGTGGTGTCCAACTCTTTGCAACCCCATGGACTGTAGCCCACCAGGCTCCTCTGTCCATGGAATTTTGAGGCAGGATACTAGATTAGTTTGCCATTTCCTTCTCCAGGGGGTTTTCCCAGCCCAGGGATTGAACCCATGTGTCCTGAATTGCAGATATATTCTTTACCACTGAGTCAGTGAGCACTAAACCTTTATGTCTTCCAATCCTGTAATTTGCTCCATCAGAAACACAGGGAACCAAATTCTATGGTACTTGTTTTTTCAACAAACCGAAATTTTACATCAGCAAAAACAGATGCCCTAGTATAGTCAGTTTCTTAAAAATTTACAAACATGCATTCTTACCATTTAAAATCACAGGTTCTATCCCTGGGTTGGGAAAATCCCCTGGAGAAGGAAATGGCAAGCTACTCCAGTAGAGCTATACAGATAACAAATCATTGTCTTATTGTCAGAAGGGCTTTACTGTCAGTAACTGTGTTTCATCAACCTAAGTTGAAATTTTTATTTTTTAATGTACCAATTAATTGTTTTTCAAATGTTAACTGATATCTTTGAATTGAATTATTAATCAATGGTAGTTCTTTTAAAATACCACATTTTGTTGCATCACTATTGTAATTGCAGTCTCAGCAAGTATATGAGAACTACCAGATTTTCCAGTGGTTTTTGCAATCTTTTAAGACCTAATCATTCCATTGTTATTTCTTTACATTTTAAGACTGAGTTTTGAGAGATGGCCCAGGAAAAAAACATCTTTCAATGTACCCATGTTTAACTAGAAGTTCACATATTAATTTCTTTTTTATTGAAGTAGAATTGGCACAGAACATTATATTTCGTGTGTACAACATTATGATGCCACATCTGTGCTAATTACAAAATGATAATCACAGCATATTGAAAAGCAGAGACATTACTTTGCCAACAAAGGTCCGTCTAGTCAAGGCTATGGTTTTTCCAGTGGTCATGTATGGATGTGAGAGTTGGACTGTGAAGAAAGCTGAGTGCTGAAGAATTGATGCTTTTGAACTGTGGTGTTGGAAAAGACTCTTTTTTTAAAATTAAATTTATTTATTTTAATTAGAGGCTAATTACTTTATAATATTGTATTGGTTTTGCCATACATCAACATGAATCCACCACAGGTGTACACATGTTCCCAATCCTGAACCCCCCTCCCACCTCCCTCCCCATACCATCCCTCTGGGTCATCCCAGTGCACCAGCCCCAAGCTTGGAAAAGACTCTTGAGAGTCCCTTGGACTGCAAGGAGATCCAACCAGTCCATTCTGAAGGAGATCAGCTCTGGGATTTCTTTGGAAGGAATGATGCTAAAGCTGAAACTCCAGTACTTGGCCACCTCATGTGAAGAGTTGACTCATTGGAAAAGACTCTGATGCTGGGAGGGATTGGGGGCAGGAGGAGAAGGGGACGACAGAGGATGAGATGGCTGGATGGCATCACCGACTCAATGGACGTGAGTCTGAGTGAACTCCGGGAGTTGGTGATGGACAGGGAGGCCTGGTATGCTGTGATTCATGGGGTCACAAAGAGTTGGACACGACTGAGAGACTGAACTGAACTGAACTGAAATATATATTCTTCTTAACTAAAAAAGTATTTATATTACATAACTCCAAATTCTGTTTTAACATTTTGAAATATTCTATGCGTTTACCTGCTTTCTCAAGATGTTTGCTTTCCAAGTGACCCAAAAGTCTCAATCATTTTGTAGCCTCAGTTGCAAAAGTACTATCATAATATACGACATATAGATTGTCTTGAACAGAGTTTCAACAAAACCATAGGCTGATATTTAGTAAGATATTGTTGACCATCTTTTCTATTTTGGCACTTAAAATAATTAATGGTAGGTTGAAGGACTTTTGTAGAATCATAATAATAAAATATCAATTATTTTTACCTAATCCTTAAAGTCCAAATCACACATAAACACTGAGAATCAAATATAGACAACATCTACAAGGTAGTCAATGGCAACCCATAGGCACAAGCAGTGTACTCTCGATTTACAACTTTAAGATAGAGCAATCCATCAAGAGAAAACCTGCCAATCACAGCTATTGTTCATCATAGTTTTCTAGCACTCACCTTAAGCACCTTTTGTATGTTTTCTGTGAAATCAATGTCAATCACTTCAGTTCAGTTCAGTCACTCAGTCATGTCTGACTCTTTGCAACCCCATGGACTGCAGAACACCAGGCCTCCCTGTCCATCACCAACTAGCAGAGCTTACTCAAACTCATGTCCATTGAGTCGGTGATGCCATCCAACCATCTCATCCTCTATCATCCCCTTCTCTTCCCACCTTCAATCTTTCCCAGCATCAGGGTCTTTTCCAATGAGTCAGTTCTTCACATCAGGTGGCCAAAGTATTGGAGTTTCAGCTTCAGCATCAGTCCTTCCAATGAATATTCAGGACTGAGTTCCTTTAGGATGGACTGGTTGGATCTCCCTGGACAACAAGGGACTCTCAAGGGTCTTCTCCAACACCACAGCTCAAAAACATCTATTCTTCAGTGCTCAGCTTTCTTCACAGTCCAACTCTCACATCCACACATGACTACTGGAAAAACCATAGCTTGGACTAGACGGACCTTTGTTGGCAAAGTAATGTCTCTGCTTTTTAACATGCTGTCTATTAATGTCAATGCTGCTCATATAATGCCCATGAAAATTCAATAAGAGAAATGAAACTTTAAGGAATAATGATTTTGGTCAGATAGAGTTGAATGTTGGAGAAACATGAAACATTGTAATATCTAAGAGTTTTTTCCATCCAATAATCAATTTTTGCCCATGTTCAAAATGCACATACTAGACGTATTTGTACATGGGAGACAGTAAAGGACAGGGAAGCCTGGCATGCTGCAATCCATGAGGTTGCAGAGTCAGACATGACTGAGCAACTGTACGACAACAACATGTATTTGTCATGAGAAGTGAGATCATTTGTAGTTCATGGGGAATCTCAAAAGGAAAACCATAAGGTATGCCTCTGGTGTTCTGGCTCAAGACCATGCCTTTTGCTGCAAAGAACTATAAACCACTCAAAAACCACTCCATAGGCTCTTGGGCCATGATAGAGACAGAGCATATGACCATGAGACATCAAGTACCCATTTAGCTAGTGCAACCCATCATAACTTACCTAGGGACCCACTTGATAGCAAAGAAGTTCAGCTATGGAACATGGGCAGGGATTCATTGGTCCTATCCCACTGTATCCCTCAAAGGCCATCAGTCTGATAGAGCAGTGAAACAGCCTCTTAAAGATGCATCTGAAGCTCCATTTTCAAGGTAATATCCTGTGAGCTTGGTATTATTTCCCAGGATGTTGTGTACATCCTAAATAACAAAGATTATATGGTACTCCTGTATTCCTTATAGGTAAACCACAAGATTTTGGGAACCAAAGAACAGAAAGGGACTGTCTCTTTATATTATCATCTCAGAGACCCATTTGAGAAATCTGTATGTCTTATCCCTCCTTTGGGAATTGTGGGGCTGAAGGCCCTTTTATTAGAGGATATAATACAATTCTCACTGCATTTTAAGGTTTAACATTCATCTGGTCACTTTGGGCTCCATGTGCCAAAAGACCAGTAGGCAAGGGAAAGAACCACTACCCTGGCAAAAGTAATTGCCCCTAATCATCAGGATGAGGTAGGGCTACTGTTCTCCTATAGGGGCAGGAAAGAAGATGTTTGGCATGCAGGTGATCCACTGGAATCTCGCTTGGTTTTCTCATGCCCTCTTGTTAAGAGTAAATAGAGGGACTTCTCTGGTGGTACAGTGGATAGGACTCTGCCTGCCAAGGCAGGGGTACATGGGTTCGATCCCTGGTTCAGGTAGATTCCACATACCATGGAGCAACTAAGTCTGTCTGCCACAACTACTGAGCCTGTGTGCCACAACTAATGAGGCCTGTACTCCTAGAGCCTGTGCTCCACAAGAGAAGCCACCCAGTGAGAAGCCTGTGCACAGCAACAGAGGATAGCTGCTGCATGCCACGACTAGAGGAAGCTCAAGCATGGCCACGAAGACCCAGCACAACCAAAAATAGAAATAAATAAATAAAATTTTTTAAAAGAAAGAGTAAATGGATACCATCAGCAGCTACCACCTGAGGAGGGCAATGGTAAATAGAGGCTCAGATTCCTCATGCTGCCTGGATCACAGAGGAGCTAAATGAGGGTGGATAGTGGAGGAGGATAATGAGGAGGAGGATTGCGATTTTAAGGTCAAATGCAGCTTTGGGTGCTGTACTTTACTTTCTAGGTTGCCCAGAAAACTTGAGATTTCCCAACCAAACTCCTGAAGAAGCTGCTCTGAGATTGGAACAAACTTGTAAGAAATAAGTGGGTTGCTATGTGTGATGGGGGGATCTAGTGGATTCCATGGGCTCCACCCTCATCTACTCCCCAGTGCTGGCTCATCCAACCCATGCTGCTGGGAATGGCAACTGACAACACAAAGCTCTGTCTTTCACAGGGCATTGCCCTCAGCCACAGAGAACTGCCTTACCACGTGCTGTATCCTCCCTTGTGGAATGGTCTGTAGCCGGAGGCTGGTTGATTTAGGTACAAAGGCACATCCCAATTGCCTTAGTTTGAGACAACTCAAACTTTGTCTGTTTGAGAAAACATACTGTTCAAAAGGCAAAAAGATAGGAAACTGAAAGATGAACTGCCCAGGTTGGTAGGTGCCCAATATGCTACTGGAGAACAGTAGAGAAATAACTCCAGAAAGAAAGAAAAGACGGAGCCAAAGCAAAAACAACACTCAGTTTTGGCTGTCACTGGTGATGGAAGTAAAGTCAGAATCTGCAAAGAACAGTATTGCATAGGAACCTGGATTGTTAGGTTCATGAATCAGGGTAAATCGGAAGTGGTCCAAAAGAAGATGGCAAGAGTGAATATCGACATTTTAGGAACTCACTGAACTAAGATGGACTGGAATGGGTGAATTTAACTCAGATGACCATTTTATTTACTACTGTGGGCAAGAATCCTTTAGAAGAAATGGAGTAGCTCTCAGAGTCAAAAGAGAGTCCAAAATGCAGTACGTGGATGCAGTCTCAAAAATGACAGAATGATCTCTGTTCATTTCCAAGGCAAACCATTCAACATCACAGTAATCCAAGTCTATGCCCCAACCAGTAATGCTGAAGAAGCTGAAGTTGAACGGTTCTAGGAAGACCTACAAGACCTTCTAGAACTAACACCCCAAAGAGCTGTTCTTTTCATTATAAGGGACTGGAATGCAAAAGTAGGAAGTCAAGAAATACCTGGAGTAAGAGGCAAATTTGACCTTGGAGTACAAAATGAAGCAGGGCAAAGGCTAACAGAATTATGCCAAGAGAACGCACTGGTCAGAGCAAACATCCTCTTCCAACAACACAAGAGATGACTCTACACATGGACATCACCAGATGGTCAGTACCAAAATCAAACTGATTATATTCTTTGCAGCCAAAGATGGAGAAGCTCTATACAGTCAGCAAAAACAAGACCGGGATCTGACTGTGGCTCAGATCATGAACTCCTTATTGCCAAATTCAGACTTAAATTGAAGAAAGTAGGGAAAACCACTAGACCATTCAGGTATGACCCAAATAAAATCCCTTCCAATTATACAGCAGAAGTGACAAATAGATTCAAGGGATTAGATTTGATAGAGAGAGTGCCTGAAGAACTATGGACAGAGGTTCGTGACATCATACAGGAGGTAGTGATCAAGACCATCCTCAAGAAAAAGAAAGGCAAAAAGGCAAAATGGTTTTCTGAGGAGGCCTTACAAATAGCTGAGAAAAGCAGAGAAGCTAGTGAAAGTGAAGTTGCTCAGTCGTGTCCGAATCTTTGCGACCCCATGGGCTGTAGCCTACCAGGGTCCTCTGTCCATGAGATTTTCCAGGCAATAGTCCTGGAGTGGATTGCCATTTCCTTCTCCAGGGGATCTTCCCAACCCAGGGATCGAACCCGGGTCTCCCTCATTGTAGACAGATGCTTTACCGTCTGAGCCACCAGGGAAGACAAAAGGTAAAGAAGAAAAGGAAAGATATACCCATTTGAATGCAGAGTTTCAAAGACTAGCAAAGAGAGATAAGAAAGCCTTCCTCAGTGATCAATGAAAAGAAATAGAGGAAAACAGTTGAATGGGAAAGACTAGAGATCTCTTAAAGAAAATTAGAAATACTAAGAGAATATTTCATGCAAATTTTGGCACAATATAGGACAGAAATGGTTGGACCTAACAGAAGCCGAGATATTAAAAGAGGTAGCAAGAATACACAGAAGAACTGTACAAAAAAGATCTTCATGGCCCAGAAAATCACCACGTTGTGATCACTCACCTAGAGCCAGACATCCTGGAATGTGAAGTCATGTGGGCCTTACGAAGCATCACAAAGAACAAAACTAGTGGAGGTGATGGAATTCCAGTTGAGCTATTTAAATTCTAAAAGATTAAGAGAAATTATGTGAAAGTGTTGCACTCAATATGCCAGCAAATTGGGAAAACTCAGCAGTGGCCACAGGACTGGAAAAGGTCAGTTTTCATTCCAATCCCAAAGAAAGGCAATGCCAAAGAATGTTCAAACTACCCCACAATTGCACTCATCTCACACGCTAGCCCAGTAATGCTCAAAATTCTCCAAGCCAGGTTTCAATAGTATGTGAACTGTGAACTTCCAGTTGTTCAACCTGAATTTAGAAAAGGCAGAGGAACCAGAGATCAAATTGCCAACATCTGTTGGATTATCAAAAAAGCAAGAGAGTTCCAGAAAAATGTCTACTTCTGCTTTATTAACTATCCCAAAGGCTTTGACTGTGTGGATCACAATAAACTGTGGAAAATTCTTCAAGAGATGAGAATACCAGACCACCTGACCTGCCTTCTGAGAAGTCTGTATGCTGGTCAAGAAGCATGAGTTAGAACTGGACATGAAACAACAGACTGGTTTCAAATTGGGACAGGAGTACGTCAAGGCTGTATATTGTCACCCTGCTTATTTAACTTATATGCAGAGTACATATGTGAAATGCTGGGCTGAATGAAACAGAAGCTGGAATCAAGGTTGCTGGGAGAAATATCAATAACCTCAAATAACCTCAAATGACATTATGGCAGAAAGTGAAGAAGAACTAAAGAGCCTCTTGATGAAAGTGAAAGAGGAGAGTGAAAAAGTTGGCTTAAAACTCAACGTTTAGAAAACTAAGATCATGGCATCTGGTCCCATCACTTTATGGCAAATAGATGGGGAATCAATGGAAACAGTGAGAGACTTTATTTTTGGGGCTCCAAAATCACTGTAGATGGTGACTGCAGCCATGAGATTAAAAGACGTTTGCTCCTTGGGAGAAAAGCTATGACCAAGCTAGACAGCATATTAAAAAGCAGAGATATTACTTTGCCAACAAAGGTCCATCTAGTCCAAGCTATGGTTTTTCCAGTAGTCGTGTATGGATGTGAGAGTTGGACTATAAAGAAAGCTGAGCACCAAAGAATTGATGCTTTTGAGCTGTGGTGTTGGAGAAGACTCTTGAGAGTCCCTTGTGCTACAGGGAGATCCAACCAGTCCATCCTAAAGGAAATCAGTCCTGAATATTCATTGGAAGGACTGACGTTGAAGCTGAAACTCCAATACTTTGGCCACCTGGTGTGAAGACCTGACTAATTTGAAAAGACCCTGATGCTGGGAAAGATTGAAGGCAGGAAGAGAAGGGGACAACAGAGGATGAGATGGTTGGATGGCATCACGGATGCAATGAACATGAGTTTGAGTAAACTCTGGGAATTGGTGATGGACAGCGAAACCTCGCGTGCTGCAATGCATATAGTCACAAAGAGTCGGAGACAACTGAGCGATTGAACTGAACTGAAACCCTCCCCCAGTTCCAGGGCTCAGTGTTGGATTAACTGAAGTTTCCATTGTAAATGCATTGTGGACTGATTTCTCCTTCTGCCAGTTCTATTTTTGTGTCTTCTTTGTATATGTATTTCTTTAACAGTTGTCCCTAGTAAGTCTGCTACATACAGCTTTTGGTTTCAAAGTATGTTTCCAGGAAACCCAATCTCATACCACTACCTGGCCATGCAACCAAAAACTTCCCAACAAATTAACCCTGGCAGTTATCCCCAGCTCAGTTAGGTGGTCAAAGTTTTGGGGTTTAAAGAAATAAGATGTGATTAAACAAGAACTCACTCAACTTCCTGCATCCCTATCACCTATTCTTATCCTTATCTCTTTGTCTTTGGAAGAGATATCTTGCCTGTTGTGAGCAGCTAATTCCTGCTGTTTTGTTTGGATTTCATCACCTGCCCTTTCCTCGGGGATCTGGAACACACTTTATCTCCTCTCTCACTTGTATCTTCAACCTCCGCTCTGATTCTTTCACCTCAGAATACAAATAAGCTCACATGCTTTCCATCTCAAAAAAAGACTCTTGCCATAGTCCCTTCTACCTACCTGATACTGCTTTTACTTCACAGCTAAATTTTCTTAAGGAAGTAGTTTACAGTCATTGTTTCCACTTTTTACTTCCTGGCCATTGATTATTCCCACCGTCTTCTGTTCCTATCACTCTCAGATAAACTACCTTTACATAGGTTGCAAATTACTTGATTTAATAAATGATTTAGAATTCTTATCTTACTTCACTGATCTGCAGAATTCAACTGCTAATTCCTTCTTGAGACATTTCCCTTGATTTCTAGAATACCACCCTTTGTTGGCTTTCATGCCATCTGCCTCTTGTTCTGCAGCTTCTTTATTTTATTCATTTATTTTACTTTTATTCTCTTCTATTCTATTTTTCTTTATTTCCTCCAGCTTCTTCTCATTTATCCTTAGTGCTTTTTAATGAAGAATTTCCAACTGGAGAAAAGTTGGAAGAAGTGTGCAGTGAATGCCAATATACCTATCCTTTTCTCACATATGTTTTCACACAGCCATTCCTATCTCATATGTCTACTTTAGATCTTTTCTGAGTTCAGACCTATCTGATCCAAATGGACTTTTCTATCTTGATGGCCCAGAGGCCGCTCAAGGTCAGCATGGTGAAATTCAACTCATCATTCTAGATTTACTCTTTATTTTTCCTTTTATCAATCAAGTCATCAAGTCCTGTTAATTCTATTTCTTTTTTTTTTTTAATTTTAATTTTATTTTTTAACTTCACAATATTGTATTGGTTTTGCCATATATCAAAATGAATCTGCCACAGGTATACATGTGTTCCCCATTCCAAACCCTCCTCCCTCCCCATACCCTCCCTCTGGGTCGTCCCAGTGCACCAGCCCCAAGCATCCAGTATCATGCATCGAACCTGGACTGGCGACTCGTTTCATATATGATATTATACATGTTTCAATGCCATTCTCCCAAATCATCTCACCCTCTCCCTCTCCCACAGAGTCCAAAAGACTGTTCTATACATCAGTGTCTCTTTTGCTGTCTCGTATACAGGGTTATTGTTACCATCTTTCTAAATTCCATATATATGCGTTAGTATACTGTATTGGTGTTTTTCTTTCTGGCTTACTTCACTCTGTATAATAGGTTCCAGTTCCATCCACCTCATTAGAACTGATTCAAATGTATTCTTTTTAATGGCTGATATTTCTTTACTCTGTCCAAGTTCAGGCTCTAACAATTTATTGTCTCAACTGCTCTTCCTTCAGCCAGCTTGCTGTCTCCAATTTATTCCTCACACAGTTGCCAGAGTATTGTTTCTAAATACAAGCACAATCATCTTGATTTCTTGTTTAACATCTTGCAGGAATTTCAGTTTAAGCTCTTAATGCTTTAGCAAGGCCGTCATTATCCTTTTTAGCCTCATCTTTCACTATCTGTCCTCTCAAACTTTATGAACCAGACTATATGAAGCTACCTGAAGTTCTGGAGTGTGCTTCTCTGTTCAAACCATGTTAACTTTTCTCACACTTTCCCTTACTTCTTCACCTACTCTTCTCCATTCCAACTTCCAATAACTTTTACAAGTTGTCTTTCAAAATTCAGTTTTGATACTACTTTCTCTGGGAAAATTTCCCCAGCCATCCCTTCCTACCTTCCTATCACCACCTTACAGGACACCTTCCCAGAGCACCTTGTCCTTATTAGTTAATTAGTTGATTCTGTTAATCAAGATTTGAAGGCCTACAAGGTATTGTACACTATATAAGGTGATAGCAGTAAAACAGTAAAAACAAACAAACAAACAAACAAACAAATCAGAGCTCCTGCTCTTAAAGAATTTAACCACATTTTGAGGATTAAATCAGTAAAGGGACAATTATGATAAAGTGTGGTTAGCTAATGAAAAGAAGTATGCACAAGGCACTCTGGGGATTCTTAGAAAGAATACAAGTCTGGACTTGGAGAATAAAGGGAGGTTGTTTAGAGAAAGATTCATCTAAGATAAAAAGGAAGAATAGGAATGAGGGGAAGGGAATGAGTGAAGGAGGGAGTGGCTGGAGAAGAGGAAGGAGACGGGGAATGTGGTTTTCAGGGTGCTGGTTAGTGACAGCCTGAATCATTCATGGTAGGGAGTGTCTCCAGTGCTTGGCCCAGTGCCTGACAGAGAGTAGGCACTCAATGCACATTTATTGACTGAGTGAATGCAGGCAGGCATGAATGAGTGAACAAATAAACACACGGGCCTGAAAACAGAAGGGGCCAGATTTGAAGGACCTCCTAAGAAAAGGACTTTGGATTTCATTCTGAGGACACCCCACTGGCGCTCCACAGAAGAAAGGCTTTAAGCAAGAGGTTGACATAGTCAGATTTATACTGTAATTAAGAGTGTGGGTGAAATGAATTGGAAGGAAAGCAAGAGGTAAGTCTAGCAGCAGGAGATCAGTTAGGAGGCTGGTGTGGTCGGTCATTGATGTCAAATGGTGGTGACCTGAAAGAACGATGTACAGTTGGAATGGAGAAGAATAACTCTTTTGAGAGATAAAGAGAACACAGGTCAAAGGACTTAGCAATTGATTGTCAGAATGAAGATAAGAAAGCAGTTAAGTGTGATATCCAAGTTGTTAGCCTAGGCAATTGCTGGCAGCCACGAAGGCAGGAAAACAGAATGAGGAGGTTCTGGGGATGGAAATTTGTGTTTTGAACATTTGAGTGAGTTGGAGGCATTCTTTGGTCCTGGGCCTATTTGCCCACAGATCATTTTCCTTGCTCTGTTGTGTGTCGACTTGCTGGCTACAATCCCTGTGCTCTCATGTTAGCTGGTTTCTGGCTCGGTTTGGGCATGGGAAGCACTGGCAAGGGCTTAGAGAATAAGAGGAGGGGAAAGGCCAGGATATTGCTCCTCTTCCCTTCCAGCCTCCAGCATGCCTCCAGCTGTGGCTGCGACTGCTCTGGGGCCCAAGCTCTCTCCAGACAGGCTTGTTCCACTTTTTTCCAATAACCCCACACTCTGTGTTTGAGTGACACATCACCTGCTTGGTCTCTCCTGTCTAGGAGTGGCGGTGACTTCCTGCTGTTGCTAGACGCAGGATTCCCTTAAAGCCTCCTGTTTGGCCTTTCAGCTCTTTGCTCCCATGGAGTATTAAACTCTCTTTTTATTATCATTATTATTTTAATTTATTTTTAATTGGAGTATAATTGCTTTACAATTTTGTGTTAGTTTCTGCTGTACAACAATGTGAATCACCTATAAGTATACATATATATCCCTTTCATCTTGAGCCTCTCTCTTACCTGCCATCTCACCCTTCTAGGTCATCACAGAGCAGCAGGTTGAGTTTCCTGTGCTATACAGCAGCTTCCCACTAACCATCTATTTTACACATGGTAGTGTACATATCTCATGCCAAAGAATGCTCAAAGTACCACACAATTGCACTCATCTCACACACTAGTAAAGTAATGCTCAGAATTCTCCAAGCCAGGCTTCAGCAATACGTGAACCGTGAACTTCCAGGTGTTCAAGCAGGTTTTCGAAAAGGCAGAGGAACCAGAGATCAAATTGCCAACATCCGCTGGATCATTGAAAAAGCAAGAGTTCCAGAAAAACATCTATTTCTGCTTTATTGACTATGCCAAAGCCTTTGACTGTGTGGATCACACTATTGTTAAGCAATATTAATTGATGGATCCACTTTTACAGTAAAATTGAACTCAAGCAACCTGAAGAGTGCTCAATCTGAATTAATAAGAAATCTGAACCACTAAATACTTGTTAGCATAGGAGTTTATTGCCCTTGGGATTGTCATGACACAAGTGAAACAAAAGCAGTAAGTTGCCCCAGTTGTTAAGTCATTTACTGAGCAGATAAAAATAATTAGAAATCATTGCTGTTATGGATATAACTGTGTATATAAAGGATATTGCTAAATAAACAGAAGATAGCAGGTTTGTTTAGATGTGTTAAGCATTTCACTGAATGCTCTAATCTTGGATACACAATTGATTTCCCAGAAAAGGATCTGCAGAGGTAACCTCAGGCAGGGTTCATACCACCAAATCTGAGCCGTGGCTGAATAAATCAGAAGTTACAAACAAGGCATTGCAAAGTGCAAATTTTGATATGGTATTAGTGGTTTTAACAGTAAGAGAAAAAAAATGCTATCAATACAGGACATTTCATAATTCAGTAAACGAAGAGCCAGTTGTTGTTGTTTAGTCACTAAGTCATGTCCGACTCTTTTGCAACCCCACAGACTACAGCCCTCCGGGCTTCTCTGTCCATGGGATTTCCTAGGCAAGAATACTGGAGCAGGTTTCCATTTCTTTCTCCAGGGGCATCTTCCCAATCCAGAGATCAAACCCATGTTTCCTGCGCATCTCCTGTTGGCAGGTGAATTCTTTACCACTTGGAGAGCCCAAGAGCAAATTTTATTGATTTAAATCATACATTGTTCAATTTACTAGTTCTATGACTGTATCTTTTTACACACAAACACACACACACAGTGGAAATTCATTGTTTGGGGCCTATAAGACTTTTGTTTCATTATTTCAGAACATGCAAATGAGGGTATCAGAAAACAGATTCAAATATCATAAGACTAGTCAAATCAAGGAACACTAATGCTCAGAATTTAGTCAAATTTTCAAGTAAAGAGGGAATTTTGGCAGCAGTATATATCTTCTATCAATGCTTATATATGGGATCTAGAAAAATGATACTGATGAACTGATTCGAAGGGCAGGCATAGAGGTGCAGATGTAGAGTCCAGACTTGTGGACACAGTGGGGGAAAGAGAGAGGGGGACAAATCGAGAGGGTAGTATTGGCATACATATGCTACCATGTGTAAAGGAGATAGCTAGTGGGAAGCTGCTGTATAGCACAGGGAGCTCAGCTCGGTGCTGCCATGATGACCTAGAGAGGTGAAATAGGAGGTTGGGAGGGAGGCTCAAGAGGGAGGGAATATATGTATACAAATGGCTGATTCACATTGTTATACAGCGGAAACTAACACAACATTGTAAAGCAATTATATTCTAATAAAAATAAATAAATAAAAAGACAGATTGTTTTCATACTAGGAAGGCTCTCATTTAAAGTTATTGATACCTATATATGACAATTTCCTTTAAGAGCAAGGACTCTCTAATTCAGAGGAGAGTCAGGTCCGTTCTTAAGAGCTAGGGTTTCTGGGCTTTGCTTTTGTCACCAGTAGGAGGGGCCATGCTGGGTTCCAGGGCTGTCTGCTTTGTATGCTGCAAGATCTGTGATCTGGAGGAAAGGAATGAGGCCAGTGAGCTTCAGTTTGTCAGAAGACTGCTTCAGAGGACTGTCTTCTGGTGGTGGAGAACCCATCAGAAATATTTCCTCCTGCTTTCTGCATGAAACATGGAAGTAGCAGTGAGAAGCTAGGGAGAGTGTGTTCTTGATATCATACTTTGAGTAACTGACAAAACTCATATTTTAGAATCATTTTAATTTTGTAAAAAACAGCAGCAACATGGATTTATCACAAAAATAAAAATTAAAAAATTAAGTCATGCCTAATTTCACTATTGGAGAAGGCAATGGCACCCCACTCCAGTACTTTTGCCTGGAAAATCCCATGGACGGAGGAGCCTGGTAGGCTGCAGTCCATGGGGTCGGTAGAGTCCGACACGACTGAGCGACTTCACTTTCACTTTTCACTTTCATGCATTGGAGAAGGAAATGGCAACCCGCTCCAGTGTTCTTGCCTGGAGAATCCCAGGGACGGGGAAGCCTGGTGGGCTGCCATCTATGGGGTCGCACAGAGTTGGACACGACTGAAGTGACTTAGCAGCAGCAGCAGCAATTTCACTATGTAGAGGCAATCTCTTCTCTCAATTTGGAATAAATTCTTCTGAGACCACTGCCATGCAAATTGCTGTAGACTGAATATTTGTGTCCTCCAAGAGTCATTTGTTGAAACCTAATCCCCAAAGTGGTGGTATTTGGAGATGGGGCCTTTGAGTCACAACGGCGGAGCCCTTAAGAATGGTTATGCTGTGATAATGAGACCGCAGATTGCTCCATTGTCTCTCCTCCCCTGTGAGGGTACAGCTTGAAGATCGCCGTCTGTGAACCAGGAAGCAGTCTCTCACCAGACACCAAACCTGTGGACGCCTTGATCTTGGACTTCTCAGCCTCCAGAATTGTGAGATATAAATACTGTTCATAAGCCACCCAGTCTGTGGTATTCCGTTTTAGCAACTTGAACAGACTAAGACACAATTATGTATATTTAAAGGGGTCTTCATATTATACATACTGCTCTGTAATCCACTTTTTCTGTGCAAAAATATGTCATCTTCCATGTCAGTACCTATTTGCACTATTGATGATGTTTTGGTATTCCATTTCATACATTCACTGTAACTTATTTAACCAACAGCCCCACAGAGAGATATTTGGCCAACCTCCAGTTTTTCACTATTGGATGCCTAAGATGAACTATTAGCAACAATTTTTTAAGGTGAAGCCTCAAGCACCTGTCATAAGATACTTGGGGATAGGGTGAGAAAGATGGAGTAGGAATGAAAAAGGCACTCATAAGAGGGGGCAGGGAGGTATTTATGAGTTGATACTGTTCTTGATGGTTCTTGACACGTACATTAAATCAGTTAACAGGAGTAGGGTGGAGGAGGATAGTGTGAGGAGGGAAAAGTCCAAGAGAATGAAATGACAGGTACAGAGAGAGAGAAACAGAGCCAGACAACAGATTGAGAGACAGACACATGGCAAAGGGAAAGAAGGAATGCCACTAGAAAAAGTAGAAATGATCAAAAAAATCTATCAAGGCTACAAAAGAAGTTTTATGATGATTGCAAAAAGGACAGTGACATTTATACCCCTCAAGCAATCATATATTATTGAATAAATGAAAAGGGGGACAAATTCCCCCAAATCTGGAAACTTTGGTTATCAGAGTAGATATGAAGTAACCTTCTAAAACCTAAAAATAGTAGCAGATGCAAACTATTATACATAGAATAGATAAACAAGGTCCTACTGTGTAGCACAGGGAACTATACTCAATATCCTGTGATAAATCATAATGGAAAAGAATACAAAAACACTACATATATGCATAATTGAACCACTTTGCTGTACAACAGAAATTAACACAATATTGTAAATCAATTACACTTCAATTAAAAAATAAAATAAAAACCCTGGAACAAAGAATAATAATTAAGAATTTTCATTTTACTTCACTTAATTCATTAACCCACATCACAAATTGAAGATTATCATTTAAAAAATAGTTTATATTAACCCTTAACTCTGACACTTTAGGTTTTCTCTTATAGTGATTAACTGGGGTTAAAATATTTTGCATCATTGCTTTGCATCACAGCCCCAGAGAACATGAAAGAGGAAGGTTCGCTTCCCTTTTCTCCTACTGTGGTGCCTGCTTCCTGTTTTAGAAGAAAAAAGTGTGAACTGTCACTTTCTCTAGAAAATCATTCTTCCGTATATTTTAGAGTAGGGTGGCATGTGCAATTTGTGGGGGCTGGAAGATGGCCTCTATGGTGATATTTTCTACATGCATTTGTAGAAAACAATGAAAAAGCATTTGTATAATGAACATCACTTATATACATATTACAGTGCATTTAAAGTTTTTTTTAAAAATCAACATATGTAAAGATAACAATCCTGATATCCCATGGGAGGCTATCAGACACATATGAAATTATTTATGTGAAAGTGTTTCTGCTGCTGTTATTTAGTTGCTTAAATCAGGTTCAACTCTTTTGAGACCCTGTGGACTGTAGCCTGCCAGGTTCCTCAATCCATAGGATTTCCCAGGCAAGAACACTGGAGTGGGTTGCCATTTCCTTCTCCAGGGGATCAAACCCAAGTTTCCTGTGTATCCTGCTTGGCAGGTGGATTCTTTACCATTGAGCCACCTGGCAAGTGTTTAGCAAGCTCTAGAAGTCTGTACAAGTACAAGATCTTTTTAATATTACTGGAATTGATTATACCCTGGCATCTGCAGAATCTTCCCAAAGACAGAATTTCTTCTCCTTTCCCACATCAAGGGGTTGGAATGAGGGAACAGATCAACAAATAGCCTTGCTGCTCATTCTCCCCCAGTATGATCACTTGCATGGACAGAAAAATTAGGAAAATGTCTTTTCCTTTGTTAAATCTGTAAGAATTGGTCAGGTTTTCACTCTTTTAACTGAAAAAAAAATCTACTCAAGACTGGCTCATATGAATTATATCCTGTGTGGGACTCTGTCCTGTGTCACTGACACACCCCAAGTGAAGGGAAAGGGTGGTCATTGCTTCCCAATGCTCCTAAGGGCATTTTAATTAAAGCACTGATGCTTCATGCCCCATAAGTATAGCATGACTCAGCAAGGTTAGTCATGCCATTGCAGCTCTGGAGCATCAGAACACATCTAGTCACATGACCCTGGAGCTCAAGGGCACCAAACCAGACTCATTTAGCGGAACTGCTCACTCAAGTCATTCCTGTTACTGAATGACCATGGGATAGGGCAGATCAAGGGCAGCACAGACCACTGTGGATTCTTGACAGAAAGTTTTTCTATCATGTTACCTTGAGTCTAACCTAAGTGTGTGCCAATCACTTCTAAAGAGGGGGTGGAGGCAAACCTCCTTAAAGATTCTGATTCGTGTCTTCCATTTGGAGAGAACTTTTGGTCTGTTCGTATTTGTGGCTTTTCTTTGTTCCATTAAAGACTGAGGCATCACACACTTGAATGAGCTCAAAGTATTTTAAAGGAAAAAAGCTCCAAATCTCACCTTCAACCAGCTATGCCCCACCTCATCATTTTTTTCATAGTACCCACACGTAATTTAGGTCTCTCTGAGCATCCTGTTTTTCTGAAAGTGTAAGCATTGCATGTATAATTTGCTCGCCATGTCATTCTGAAATCTTTAATGCATATGGTTCAGACATCTTGTTTGCTTTTTGTTTAATTAATGCAATGCCAGCTTGCTACTGCTGCTGCTAAGTCATGTCAGTCATGTCTGACTCTGTGCAACCCCATAGACAGCAGCCTACCAGGCTCCCGTCCCTGGGATTCTCCAGGCAAGAATACTGGAGTGGGTTGCCATTTCCTTCTCCAATGCATGAAAGTGAAATGTGAAAGTGAAGTCACTCAGTCATGCCCAACTCTTTGCGACCCCATGGACTGTAGCCTACCAGGCTCCTCCGTCCATGGGATTTTCCAGGCAAGAGTACTGGAATGGGTTGCCATTGCCTTCTCCGGCAATGCCAGCTTATTTACTGCAAAAAAAAATCTACTTCTTTTTCTTCTGGAAGAGGAAAGTTAAATACCATACACATTAAAGGTATTCTGTGTTTCAGTCTAATACAGAGGCTGCTGCTCAAGTATTATACTTTAATACACTGTCAGGTAATTCCACAATTCTGTTTACTTATTGGTTTTATTTTTATGTTTTTTTTTTTAAATGGTGTTTTGTTTAACTGCTACAAGTTAGAAAGACATCTTCAATGTCAATGATGTAGCTTCTTCACTCAGGAGTTTTAAAACTGGCCAATTCTAGAAATGAAAAAAAAAACTAGCGTATGTGGTTAGTTGCACTTTTTATGGCTCAGCTTTGTGTTTCAGAGATGTTAAGGACTCCAAATAAAACAAACAAGCTTATCTGCAACTGCTCCAGCAATTCTGGTGTATAATTTTGTTTGTTGGTTTTGTGTTAGGGCTTCATAATCAGCATGATATTACTCATGCAGGGTCTAGTTTTGGATGTAGGAAAGGTGCTACTTGGTAATTTTTTTTCTTTTGCTTCTTGGAATTTTTGAATTCTGCTTAAAAATGACAAATGTCTGCTCTCTTGGGCTTTCGGTACCTGTCAGACTCCACATTTACATTTCTGTCCCCCCCCCTTTTTTTTTTCAGTTATCTTGATGGATGTTTTGGAATGTGCTCTGAAAAAATGCACACTAATATGCAGCAGAGACATTTACTTTTTTTCTAGCAGAAGCTCATCCTGTGACATGCTTAGGCATCAGAGGATAGTCGCTAAGGTAGATAACATCTGAAACTCTGTATATACCTTGATTTCTGATCCCTTGGAAAATGTGGTTCTTTGAGAAAGGGAGTGGGAACCCATATAGGCTTTTATGGATTCAAATTCCAATATCGGTGCCTTTGAAGTTGTTGTTAGGAAATCATTTGAGTAACAAGTCTAGTCATCACCATATCCTGATAACCCACCAGGCAGATAAAATGCTTCCTGTAAATTATGACATAGAACCTCCACCCACGGAGATTCACTATATTACCCAGCTGTCTTTTAAGTAAATTTTCTCTCTGAAATTACTTACAAGGAATCCAATGTAAAATATACTCACAAGTATTTACCTAAGTACAGAGATAGATAGCATTTAAAAATGAGTCAACAGTCTTCTCACCCTTTAAATCTGCCAGTTACCGAAATTTTCTATGGCATCTTGATCCTTAAAGGAGCCCCAGGAAGTAATTTAATCCATTCCCAGACATCTGGACAGACAAGCTAATCTTATCTTATTCTTCAACAAATGTAGCCAAGGTTCCTCCTAGCCTTTACAGTTTTGCTTTATAAGTGGCTTTTTAAAATTTTTTCCTCTGTTGGTTGAATATACCTGTTTCTGAGTATTGAGTCAATGACTGGGCCCATTAAAAGGAGCAGAAAAGAGATTTGCCAGGACAAACTTAATATAATTAAATTTTAATTCAGACCACACAATATACAAGTAGGCATATTATTATGACATATAACGACAGGCATATTACTATGAAATGATTTAAGTGTGGCCCTAAAAATACTATTTTTAGTATTTTTACCTGGCTATTACTGGCTATTGCTCCAGCCTGGCTATTGCTCCCTTTATACCTGCTCAGAAATGGAGCTCTTACATCTCCTTTCTGACAGCTATGCATAGATTTCGGTTGAGGAGTAACCTGACATTAGATCCATGTCACAATGACCCAGATGGTGTGCGTGTTTGAGAAATGGAAATATATAACAAATTTGTTCCTTTTCTGGTCCAGTGCGTTGGGCGGTATTATGGCTACAACATGACTGTGTGTGCTTCTTATCTCAAAGAGTTTCTTTTTTGTCTGCTTGAATACGTTCATGGCTTTTCAATGTCCAAATGTAATTTAGTATTTTCTGACAATTATACTTTTTTAAAAAGTATCTCTTTGGTGTTTGTTATTTTCCATAATTTCATTACTTGGTCATTCAGAAACTCTTTTAACCAGATATTCTATTTATTTTGTATATCCAATTCATTCACTCTGATAATATTTGTTTGCTGTTGTCATAAAAAAGCACAGCATTTTTATCCTAAATAGAATATATCTAATCTATTTCTCTCAGGGTTAAAACACTAAGCCCAGAGAAAACAAGTGAGCTCTTCAAGGTCAACAGACACTAGAGTAGTTGAAGGAGCCGAGTCTAGCACCTACAGCCTTCTGATTCCTAGCCCAGGAATTTTTTGGTGAGTGGGGAGGAATTTTTTTTTATCACTTTTTAATATGTTTTGTCACATGGATTTCCAAAATCCTACAGATAATTTAAATGAGTGACTAGTTTCTCCTCTAATTATTCAGATTATATCAATTGTTCTTTAATGATTTAAAATTTTGTGCAAGTGGGACTTTCTTCTATGTAAAAGCAGGTACATCATTTCCCAACTCTCTCTTCTAGGAGCCACTAAACATGAGCAAAATATTTACACTTAGATGGATATGGTGTTGTACCATTTAACTCGCTGGTGATCAGCCTGGACCTGTACTTGGAATAGCTCTATTCATGTTTTTATTTTCTCCTTCCAGAGAGTGCCGAGAATACAAAGCAACTCTCACCCATCTCCTTGCTTAAATCTCACTAGAAAGAATTTCAGTAAAAACATTAAAATATTCAGTACTGAGGCATTCAAACTGTATCGGCAAGTAGGTAGAATGCAACCTTATAAACCATCATCCACTGAAAGTATACTTTTATTTGTGACACTAATTCATTTAAGAAAGACTTCCATCTAAATTAGTACCACATCTAAAAACAAACTAGCACATAAATCCAGAAACAACTAGGGAGAACAGTCAATTAAATCATCTAGATAATATAAATGGGAAAACACTTTCACAACTCTCTGCCTGATTTTTGCACTAGCCATGATGTCTTGATATTTCTACCAAAGAGAATGTTTAAATTAAAGTTGTCCCAAAGCAGCTATTTCACTTGGGGTTGGGAGTATCACTGACTAGTGCATCTGGATTAATTTATATCTGCATTCACTATGTAGTAATAATCTTAGAAAACAGAAGAGCTTCGGTGGGTTTGGATCCATGTTTAGGGAGTTCAGGTGCTAGCTGGATGGCCTAGAACTGGTTCCCAAACTTTAGTCATTTGGCAGTCCCCTTTATGATTTTTGCAACTTCCAGCTATATACCCTTTATATATTTCTTATGTCATATTTTCTTTTTCTTGAAGTTGAGTAAATTGAAAACTTAAATATGTCTATTTAAAAGGAAAATTGTATCACTCTTATAAACAGAAGCTAGATTACTTGCCATAATATACAGTAAGCATGAATGTAAGTAAAATAAAATCCAACGTTATTCTATTTTATGGTGTCACTTCAGAAGACTGTGATTTTCCAATCTGTCATCCTTTTTGTTAAAAGTTAGAGTTACAAATTTTGCATCAGAGGAGTGTTAAATACAAACTTGCATTGAACTGAGATTTTCTTGAGGTTATCGGAAGGATTGAAAGAAACTTAGAAAAAGGCAAATCTGCTTCTGCAACATCTTCCCCCCAGCATGATCCCACGCTGTGATGCTGGGGGTCTTCGAGCTGTCCTGCCAATGCACAGAGCTCACGTCTGCCTCTGCACCCTCACAATTGCTATTTATGCCCTTCCCCAGAAAGGACTTCCCCCAGAGTCTTACAGAGCTCTGTCTCCCACTGGCTTTTACTCAAGTCTGCTTTATCAGAGAGTTCTTCCCTGCCTGACTACAGGCAGTAAAATACAGGCATACTTCATTTTAGTGTGCTTTGCTTTATTGGGCTTCATAAATATTGCCTTTTTATTTTTCTTACAAATTAAAGGTTTGCAGCAGCCCTGTGTCAGGCAAGTCTGTCAGCACCATTTTCCCAACAGCATGTCCTCAGTTCATGTCTCTGTGTCACATTTTGTTAATTCTCGAAATATTCTAAACGTTCCTACTATTATTATATTTGTTATGGTGATCAGTGATCAGTCACTGTTATAATTGTTTAGGGACACCACAAATTGTGCCCATACAAGACGGTGAACTTAGTTGTTAAAATGACAACAAAGGATTTAGAATATTACTTATTCTATTTACTTTAGAATAAACTTAGTTGATAAAGTAGAGGCAAGTTTTAAGAGGATTGACTCCACTTTTGTGGTAAAATGCTATCAAATAACACTGCAGGCTACAGAGAAATCATTTATGAAAGGAAGAGACAATAGATGTGACAAATTTCATTGTTGCCTTATTTTTTTGAGAGAGAGTAATTATTTTTATTGAAGTATAGCTGATTTACAATGTTGTATTAATTTCTGCCATATAGTAAAGTGATTCAGTTATCATTTTATTATATATGTATATTTTATATATGTATGCTGCTGCTAAGTTGCTTCAGTCGTGTCCGACTCTGTGTGACCCCATAGACGGCAGCCCACCAGGCTCCCCCATCCCTGGGATTCTCCAGCAAGAACGCTGGAGTGGGTTGCCATTTCCTTCTCCAATGCATGAAAGTGAAAAATGAAAGTGAAGTCGCTCAGTCGTGTCTGACCCTTAGCGACCCCATGGACTGCAGCCTTCCAGGCTCCTCCGTCCGTGGGATTTTCCCAGGCAAGAGTACTGGAGTGGGGTGCCACTGTCTTCTCCGTTATAATATGTATACATGTATACATATATAATTCAGTTATTATATGATTAAGTTTTGTAAAAGAGACATTACATATCCATTACATATCCCCATATTCTGGGGTTTGTAACCCCAGAAGAATCTGCAAAACATATTGACCTCTTAACCTCCAGGTTATAGATGTCCTGGTGATTTTCACTTCTTTTGTTATACTTTAATTTGATGACTGATTTTATCCCCAGTAAAACCAGTCCATGATTACAAAATTTCTGTTTTTGTAATCAGGCAAAACAATAGTGCTAGTTCCGTGTAGAAAAATGAGTGGTGTTTAACACAAGTCCTCAGCTCATTAAAGTTTGGAGTCAGTAAGAATTAGGGCACTGAATCAAGCCTTGTTTAGGTGAATAAATTTAGTGAGAGAAATTCCAGTCTACAAAGCTGCAGTTTTAATCCTTAACTCCAGGTAGTCATTTCGTAAGTGGTTTCCTTTGGTCATATAAGGTAACTGTGGGTCACATAAGTTCTGTTAGAAAAACAAATCAAGCCTTCTGTCCCACTAATGGTGGATCAGGTAACTTTCTCTCCTAGGAAGAAAAACCATATTCTATAATATCAATAAGCTTATCAAGGCTTCCCTCACCCCCTGATTCTGCTTAGTGTCTTATAGGGCAGGCTAATGCTCCAAACAAAATTTAGATCTGTTAAATGGATAATCCCATTTTCCATTAAGAATTATTTTGCACTTACAAAACTAAAGTGTCACCTTGCATTTATTTTTAAAACAGGAAAATATTGATGAAGCAAATTTGTCTTTCTCATTTATTGTATTCTGGAGCAAGGTTTATTTATACTCAGTGAAATGATCACTTTTCTGATAATTTCTCTTTTTCCCAGCAAAGAAAGCTTAATCTTCTTTCTGAAAATGATTCTATTAGGGCAGCAAATCCCACACTGAAAATTGTTCCAGATCTCAAATTACATAACTTGAACAGATGGCAGTCTCATGGTTTTGACATGTTGGGCTACAGTCCTAGTCCGTGCAGAAGAACCAGCTCTGGAGCCTTCCAGTAGACAAGCAGACCGATCCCGTGAGCAAGCAGACCTGTATGACCATGGGATCAGGTTGAGAGCTGCAGTCTGGCTCAGCTTCCCATGTTCACAACTCCAAAGCAAATTCCTCAGGATCCTGAAAGACATACCAGTAGTCCTAGAGAAACTAGTGGTAAATTTGGTTGAATCATAAAAATAAACAAAGCTTTTCCTGTGAGAGAAAACAGACTCTCAGGGAACGCTATACCAGAAGAGGGATATAGTTTATGGTAAGACTTGCAACGTCACATGCAGTTAGTTACTGAATGGATATGTTCTAATGGTGTCTTGGGTTTGGAGCACAAAGAGATGAAACAGCTAAAAATGCCTGTCTTCACAGAGCTCGAAATTTAGTGGGGAGAAGGAAACTAATGAATCAATAAACCAATGAACAAATAAACGTTCACATGAGGGTGATAAGTGCCAAGGAGGAAAAACAAATGCAGAAAAGAGGGATAAGTATGTGAAATTTTAGACAGAATGGCACAGAAATCCTTTTTAAAAAGGTGACATTTGAGTAAAGACTGAAGAAAATAAAAATGCAGATCATGTGTACTTTGGGAGAAGGGCATTCTAGAGAGAGGATACAGCCAGTGCAAATGCCCAGGGTCAGGGGAATAGATGGACTGTATGAAGAACTACAAAAAATCCAGGGTGGCTGAAGCAGGGGAAGGTTGCATGACATGAGATCTGGGAGAGAAAGTGAGGTCAGATTATGCAGAGTTTAAAAGAGCATAATTTGGAATTTGTCTTTTATTCTGAGTGAGGTGGAAACCACGAGGAGGGTTTGGAGCAGACAAAGGACATGATTTGAATTATTATTTTTCAGGATCCTTTGTGTAGAAAATCAACTGTAGGGTAGTAAGTGCAGAAACAAGGGGTGAGGAAATGAGAGGCATAAGGAAAGCATTTAGAAGAATGAGAGATAAGGAGGTAAGAAATAATGATTTGAACCAGAATGGTACCAGTGGAGGTGATGAAAAGTGTACAAATTCTAAGTGTATTTTTAGTGTAAAACTAACAGTTCTGGTTCATGAATTAGATATGTAAGAAAAAAGAGAAGCGTCTAGGATCATTCCAAGATTTGGGGGTTGTGCAGCTGGAAGGATGCAATAGAGCTGAGAAGTGTTGTGAACAGGAGAAGAATGTGGGAAGATGAGCAGATTTGGGGGATATCAGACTTTTGAGATGTTTATTAAATCTCCCTCGTGGCTCAGACAGTAAAGAATCTGCCTGCAATGTGGGAGACCTGGGTTCAGTCCTTCAGTTGAGAAGATCCCCTGGAGGAGGGCATGGCAACCCACTTCAGTATTCTTGCCTGGAGAATCCCCACAGAGGAGCCTGGTGAACTATAGTCCATGGGGCCAAAAAGAGTCGGACATGACTGAGCAAATAAGCGCAGCACACATTAGATCTCCAAATGGAGATGTTGAGTAGGCAATGGGATATACAAGTTAGGTGTGCCAAGGAGAGATTTGGGCAAAAGATATAAAAGTCTGGGAATCATAAAGATATACATAGTATTTAAAGTTATGTGACTTGATGAGTTTACCTAGAGAGGGGAGTGAGAGTGAGTGTTCAGTTCAGTTCAGTTCAGTCACTCAGTCGTGTCCGACTCTTTGCGACCCCATGAATTGCAGCACGCCAGGCCTCCCTGTCCATCACCAACTCCCGGAGTTCACTCAGACTCACGTCCATCGAGTCAGTGATGCCATCCAGCCATCTCATCCTCTGTCGTCCCCTTCTCCTCCTGTAGAACCAGGTAAATATAGACAGTAATCATTTGTATGGAATGCTGCTGATTAGTAAGATGAGGCAAGTTGGCAATTGAATTTAGCTATATACAAGTCATCATTAATCTTTACAACATGAGCTATAGACCTGTTGCAGCAGGTCCAAGAGAGAATGGAGACGTTGAAGAAAGACAGTTGTTTCAAAAACATTTGCTTTGGGGACTTCCCCGGTGGTCCAGTGGTGAAAGTGTTAGTTGCTCATTTGTGTCCGACTCTTTTGCAACCCCATGGATGGTATCCCTCCAGACTCCTCTGTCCTTGCCTGGAATTCTCCAGGCAAGAATACTGCAGTGGGTAGCCATTTCCTTCTCCAGGGGATCTTCCCAACCCAGGGATCGAACCCACGTCTCCTGTATCTCCTGCATTGCAGGCGAATTCTTTGCCACCAGGGAAGCCCAGTGGTGAAGACTTTGCCTCCTAATGCAGGGGGTGTGGGTTCAATCCCTGGTTGGGCAGCTAAGGTCCCACATGCCTCGAGGCCAGAAAACCAAAACATGAAACAGAAGCAATATCGTAAATGGTCCATATCAAAAAAGTACTTTTAAAAATTTGCTTTGTTTTAAAAATGAGAGGAATTAAGTGGTAGCTAGATAGGGAGGCGGGAGCAAGAGAGGATTAAAGAAAACTTTCTATTAAAGTATAATGTACATAATAACACGTACATTGCTTACACGTGTAGCTCTCTGTCTTTAATACAACCAAATACACAGAGAAGCACCCTGGGAAGCCTCATGCCTGGTCCCTCCCAGTCACTCTTCCCACCCTACTCAAGGGCATCATCTGTCCTGACTTCTAAAACCACAGATTCATTTTGCATATTTTGTATTTAACTTAAACGGAGTCACACTATTCATACTCTTTTGTATATGGCTGCAGTCTAATCTTCCTTATCATTGTATAATAACCCATTGCAAGAATATACCAAGATTTATTTATCTATTCTACTTTTGTTGAGCACTTGGGTATTTTCTAGTTTTACAAATAGTGCTGTTATATACATTCTGGAATATATCTTTCACTGAATATGTACATACACATTTTACTGGTTATATTTCAATGAGTGGATTGCTGAGGCATAAAGTATACATATGGAGAAGGACACAGCAATCCACTCCAGTGTTCTTGCATGGAGAATCTATGGATAGAGGAGCCTTGCAGGCTAGAGTTCATAGGGTCACACAGAGTAGGATACGACTGAAGTGACTTAGCATGAATGCATATGAAGTATGCATTTGTTTAGCTTTAATTTTCCAAAATGGTTGTACTAACTGCCCCTCTCTCCAGCACTGTAAGAGAGACTTTATCAGTCACAGCAGTGATTTTATCTCCATCTGTCACTCGTTGGTCTTATTTCTCAATTTGTTGAGAATTAAAGTTGTAAATAGGAGTGGAATTTATTGAGCCCCTTTAAAACCTTAAGGATAAGACTCTACTGCCCACAGTTTTCGGAGAAGGCAATGGCACCCCACTCCAGTACTCTTGCCTGGAAAATCCCATGGACGGAGGAGCCTGGTAGGCTGCAGTCCACGGGGTCGCAAAGAGTCGGACACGACTGAGTGACTTCACTTTCACTTTTCACCTTCATGCATTGGAGAAGGAAATGGCAACCCACTCCAGTGTTCTTGCCTGGAGAATCCCAGGGACAGGGGAGCCTGGTGGGCTGCCGTCTATGGGGTTGCACAGAGTCGGACACGACTGAAGCAACTTAGCAGCAGCAGCAGCAGCAGCAGCCCACAGTTTTATGAGCACTGACCACCACTATGGAACCTGGCACCGTGCCTGACACAGGATATATATGCAGCGTGTGTTGTTGCTCTTATTTTGCCATCCTCCTCTCAGACCTACTTCCAAGCAAGGGTAAGGTAAGGCAGTGATAACTGCACATGCTTTCTTTTCAACTCACATTTACTCATCTGATCTTGTTTTACAGGGCTGGGAAAGGGGAAAACTCAGGTTTCTTCACTGATCATATTGTAGGGCAAAGAACAGTACAGAAGCTCAAACACTCCTTTCCATAACTCCTGTTGCAAGCGTCCATCAGATCAGGCATCTCACCGGGTTGTTGGAAGGGCTGAAAAACAGTTACACCCTGGCTGTGATAGGTTTCATTGTAAAATAAGTCAATTAATAAGCCATCTCTAAGAAAAGGATACTCTAGTTAGGCACTGAACTTCTAATAGTAGCAATTCTGAGGATGGCTAGTTACACAACTAAATACAGTACCTTGCCCTTGGCAACTATCCGAAAATGAATATTGTTTATTTAAGCCAATAAATTAAATATACTTCTGCATTTAAAAATCCCTTTCCAACATCTATATTCATCTGTAGGAAGTAATTGTGACTACTCTCATTACATCCAAGGAGATCAATGGATTGTTTTTACTGAGTTGTATCTGATTACACCTTTTATCCTCACATTGAAGTATTATTTATGGTGTGAGAAGCAGTATCTTTCAGATATCACAAAGACAGTACAAATAGTACAGAGAGTTCCCATATACTCCATACTCAGTTTCTCCTATTATTAACTTATTTAGAATGCTACATTTGTTATAATTAATGAATGGATCAATATTGCTATATTATTATTAACTAAAGTTATGAATTTACTCAGATTTCCTTGGTATTTACCTAATGTCCTTTTTCTATTCTAGGATCTCATCCAGGACACCACATTACATCTACTTGTATCTTAGCCTTCTGGTTGTGAGAATTTTTCCAGGGTTAATTTGTTTTTAAGGAGTACTGGCCAAGTATTTGGTCAAATGTGACTTAATTTAGATTCATCTGATGTTTTTCTAATGATTAGACCACGTGATTGATTTTTGAGGAAGACCACAACAAAGATCACTTGCATCATATCATAGCAAGGTCTATTCTATCAACACGGCCTATCAACGCCATCTCAATCACCTGGCTTGTTTGATTAGTTTAGGTTTCTCCAGGGTTAAGCTCCTTCCATACTGTACTCTTTTTTAAAATTTATTTTTGCTTTTAATTGAAGGATTCTATACAGAATTGTGTTGGTTTCTGCCAAACATCAACATGAATCAGCCATAGGCATGTATATGTCCCCTCATACTGGTCTTTGTAAGGAAGTCATGATGCATCGTCAACACTAAAGAGGCTCCACCTCCTTGTGGGTGTGGTATCCACATAAACTACTTGGAATTCTTCTGCATGAGAGATTTGTCTCTTTGCCCCATTTATTTATTTAATTATTTATATTAGTATGGACTCATAGATGTCTATTGTTATACATTGGATTATATTAGTCTAACACTACGTTTTTATTTTTTTGCTCAAATTTGCAGATTTGGCCACTGGGAGCTCTTACAGTTGGCTCTTGTATGACTTCGACATCCCCTTGTCAGTGTGTGTGTATATGTGTGTGTGTGAGTGTTTGTGTGTTTGAATACTTCCTAACTTTCTGGAACTACAAGTTGCTCCAGGACCACTTTCCTGACTTAGTCCTAGAACCATATTGTAGGGCCATATTTCTCTGAGGAGCCCTGGTTCCTTTTCTGGCATGTGGTATTCGAAACCAAGATCTTGGCACTAGGAGTGCTCCTTGCTACTGGGATGTCATTACTTCTGGGCTCTTTCAGGTGAGAGAACAAGGAAATATACTTGTGTATACTAATCCCTGTGTATACATGCATCTGTGCATGTTAAGTTGCTTCAGTTGTGTCCGACTCTTTGTGACCCTATGGATTGTAGCCCTCCAGGCTCCTCTGTCCACAGCCTCCTCTGTCCAGTGGGTAGCCATTCCTTTCTTCAGGGGATCTTTCCGACCCAGTGTTCGAACCCAGGTCTCTCACATTGCTGGCAGATTCTTTACTGTCTGAACCACCAGGGAAGCCCTCAACTTCCTAAACTAATTTTTAAGTTTGCATACATTAAGGTTCAGCCTTTGTGCTGTGAAGATCTTTGGGTTTTGACACATGCATAATGTCATGCCTTTATAATTACAGTATCATAGAGATTAGTTTCATCACCTCAAGAAATTGCCTGTGCTTAATCTACTTAACTCTTCCTCCCCTCTTCCTTAGAAATCACTGATGTTTTTACTATTTCTATAGTTTTGCCTTTTCTAGAATGTCAGAAAACTGGAATCATATAGTCAGCCTTTTCAAAGACTGGCTCCTTTCACTTAGCACTATACATTTAAAATTCATCCCACGCTTTTTGTAACTTGATAGCTCATTTCGTGTTATCTCTGAATGATATCCATTGCATGGATGTACCACAGTTTGTTTACTCATTCACCCACTGAAGGGCATATTTATTGCTTTCAGTTTTTGGTGATGATAAATAAAGTCGCTGTGAATATTCTTAAGCAAGTTTTTCTTTGAACATAAATTCTCAAATCGGTTAAGTGAATACCTAGGAGTGCAACCGCTGAATGATATAGTAAGACTATGTTTAGCTTAACTGCCTCATTTAACTAACATGTGCTACTCCATAAAATCAAGTGGTACATATGTGTTAAGTTGCTCAGTCATGTCCAACTCTTTGTGACCCCATGGACTGTAGCCCGTCAGCCTCCTCTGTCCATGGAATTTTCCAGGCAAGAATACTGGAGTGCCATTTCCTGCTCCAAAATCAAATGGTGATTACCCCTAAAAGCATCCATCATCGTCACCATCAGCTGTGTATTCCTTCCACACCCATTCCAATTTTTGGCACATGAACATAGTTACTGAACTTTCACGTCAGAATAATCATTCTTTATAATTTTGAAAGTCCTTTTATGGGGACTTCTCTAGTGGTGGAGTGGGTAAGACTTTCAGGTCCCAATACAGGGGGCCTGGGTTTGATCCCTGGTCAGGAAACTAGATCCCACATGCATGTAGCAGCTAAAAGGTCCCCTATGCCATAACAAAGACCCACATGCCACAGCTAAGATCCAGCACAGCCAGGATAAGTAAATAAATAGTTTTCTAAAAAGTTTTTTTACGTCCATGATCACAATATCAGTACAGTAGCCAACTTGTTCAAGGGAGAATCCTGGCTCTGCCTCTAACCTCTGCCTTGACTCTGGGCAAATATCTAATTCCTTTCTCCTGTAATAGGGGATACCAGTAGTGCCTACTTAAGCCTACCTCAACGTGTCGTGAGAATTTAATGAGGCTCAAGAGCGGAGAAGGAAATGGCAGCCCACTCCAGTATTCTTGCCTAGAGCATCCTGTGGATGGAGGAGCCTGGTGGGCTGCTGTCTATGAGGTCACACAGAGTTGGACACGACTGAAGCAACTTAGCACACATGCATGCATTGGAGAAGGAAATGGCAACCCACTCCAGTGTTCTTGCCTGGAGAATCCCAGGGACGGAGGAGCCTGGTGGGCTGCCGTCTATGGAGTTGCACAGAGTCAGACACAACTGAAGCAACTTAGCAGCAGCAGCAAGAGTGGTGTCCTTTGGCCAAATTATGCTGCTGTTTGAAGGCTCAGCCAAGATTAGCTACAAATCTGTTGATTCCTAATCCCATGCTTCCTCCACTAGAGATGAGTTAACACCCAACTTCATTTTCCTGCTCCCTAGCCAATATGAGGACCTCATCAACACCAAGTCATTGATCTAAACCAGTCAATTAAGGAAACCATCTTACCATGTATGTATGCATGGTAAGCAAGGGATCGGATTTTAGTTAAATGGTGTGATCCAATAGCCATCAGCAGAAATAGTCTTTTTTCATCTTTAAATGGAAGACAAGAACATTTTAAGGTATAGGCTCTCAGACCAATGAATGGACTAAGCATTAAAGTAGTTCAGTGATTCATGATTAAACTACATGAACATGAATTTAGTGTATTAAAACTCTCTGAATAAATTTAAAATGTCTAAAGAAACCCGTTGGTGGACATAAAGTGCATCTATTAAGAAACAAGTTTGGGCAGTTCACATCTGATACATAGTGTTTTCAGAGTAAGGTTTAATTATTTTTAGAGGTTTTAGAGCTCTGTACCCCAGCCAGAGAATGCTTATCTGCTTTATGCTAGTTTTTACCTGCAGAGTTTTTGTCTCTGTGACATCATTTATTTGTTCCTGCATTTTAAAATGCATTGCATAATGATGGGAACTGAACTAAGAAGGTTAATCATACCCTGGCAATCCTTGAGCAATGCTGGAAGCTACTAAGAAAACTTGAAGAAGAATGTTATTTCAAGATACACTCAGATCTATTCTGAGTTGAATATGGCCAGGTTGACTTTCTATGATTATTTGTTTGCTTATGTGAACAAATGAAGCTGCAAAATTCCTCTAGGACTGACAGAGATTAATATTAGTAAAATAAACAAACAGAAAAAAATACACAAGTGCTTTCTCACACACACACACCTTTGCTGCAATCTTCTTGGCTTGGACAAGACAGATGTATGTGTGGGACGTGACTGGAACTATCAAAGAGTATCACTGAATTTCCAAATCACCTGCAATGATTGAAATAAGTTGAACATGCTTGAATTAACCAACTGGTCAATGTCACAGTCTAGTTTGGAAATCATTTGTAGATAAAATTACATTCTACACACAACAGAAAATTTTAAATATGCAGATATCTTTATAAAGACACGTTTAGACTAAATGTTGATTATATCCTCGTATCATTAAAAAGGGAGAATAATGATCAATTCATTTAGTGCTCAGTTTGTAATGTGAAGGATAGCTTTCTATTGGGTGGGCCAAATCTTTGTCCCTGGAATATTGGTGTCAGAACTTAGAAGTGTTTACTGACCTGTGTATTTCTATTGGGAAAATCAGGAAGTGTTGAAATTTTTGTTCCTTACTTCACTTGTTTTATTCATTCTACAGATATTCAGCATTGGGCTATGTACCTGGCATTGGGCTTGGTGCTGGGGAACAGACAATCCAACAGCATTTGGGGAATGGAAACAGTTCTAGAGCCAAGTGCTCTGACTGACTACATGTCTTAATTCAAAGTGGAAGACCCAGGTAAATTAAAACAACCAAAAAGTTTTGACCAGTTTTACCTGTGCACACCTAATATACCCACACCAACCTTTCACTAAATCTTTATTGGTACCTTTGTCTTCTTTCTAACCATTGTCTATTGGCTGTAACTCCAATGGATTAGCTATAACTGACAAACCTAAAGGCTTATAAATGCAAACAACCTCCGTTTATTTACTTCAACTATTCTTGAAGTACAATAAGAGGCAAATAAACATCATTTCACACCAAAAACTGAGGTACAAGATTTCAGACTTTTACTTAAAAACATCAAAATAGACCCAGAAATGACCACAACAGAGGTATGTGGACATTCCTTAGAATCTCTTGCTACTGTCCATTTGCTGGTATTGTTTTCCTATAGCTTATTCTTCATTTTGGATCACAGATGACAATTTGGTGTGTTTAATTCTCCTGCAATTAGATTTGCATAACATATTATTTCATGTTAATGAAAAAGTTTTTGAACTGCAGCCAAATTGCTGTAGGACAAGCAGATTTTGTTTTCATATAATTTCATTAGTAAAATATGAGGATACCAATATTGAAATGTCACAAAAATGGAGTTTTAAGTCAAACATCTGTGTTCCCTTAAAGGAGAATATCCTTTCTGAAGCTTGGAGCTTCATTAGTGAACAATTAGAAATAAACTTGCAATAAAATAAAAAGAATTCAACTAAAGGGAATTTTCTTTCATTGCAATTGTTTCAGTAGTTTGGCTGAATTCTTTTTGTTTTATTTAAAGTTTATTTCATTATCATAAAAATAGAAAAAAAACATGTAAAACTCTAGAACAGAAAAAAAGAAATCACTTTGGCTTCACTCCGTGTTTGACTCTGATGTGCTTCCCTGAACACAAGATATAACCTGAGCCCCCAAGAAGCTGGTTCCTCTCCCTGGCTTGACACAGCACCTGCTTCTCACAGATGACTGAAAAGATACCCTGCCCCTCCAGGTTGCTGGGCTTCATTTCTGTTCATTGCACTACCATTTTACAGGGTGTAATTACATATTTTGCAAGAGATGGAAGGTTCTAGTGTTGAACGTTGAGTGTACTTCAAATTCTATGTGTGCTAAATGCTATGGAACTAATGTTTGAGTTGCCCCAACATTCCAATGTTGAACTCCTAACCTCCAATATGATGGTATTTTTAGGTGGGGCTTTGGGGAGGTAATTAAGGTGTGAGGTTAGCACCCTTGTGAGTGGATTAGTGTCATTATAAGAACAGACATGAGAAGAATGATCTCTGTCTCTGCCACACAAGGACAGGGAAAGAGGGTGGCCATCCATAGATCAGGAAGTGGGATCTCACTAGAACCCAACCATGTGGGCATGCTGATGACAAATATCACAGGATTCAAAACTAACAGAACTACTTTTCTGTTAAGTCACTCAGTCTATTTTGTGATAGTAGCCCCAGCAGACTAAGACATCCTTGTACCCAAAAGAGAAACCACTTAATTCATGGCCCATGGTGGTACAGACAATAGGGAACATCATGTCTAGTGCTGCAAAAGACCAAGTGAAAGAAAATAAACTCTTATTTAGATATAGTAGTAAAAAGCACATATCCAGTACGAAGGGTATGGTATCTGCTCCTCTTAGTTCTGGAGATTGCTATCTTTAATAACTTAAGAGAGATAAGGATAAACTGGATTGTGAGTGCATGACTATTGTGTCCTACTGACTATACAACCCTGGTGCAGAGAACTCGGTGGACACTCACAAATAGTCAAGAATGTGAAAGGAGAACAAGAGAAGGTAGTAGAGTTCTAAAACAGGCCATGTGGTCAAAGAAGATGAACACATTCAGCCAAGGAGAAAGAGTCTCAAGGGACACAAAAATTCTCTTCAAAGTATTTGACAGAAATCTTCATGTAGAAGAAGCCTTAGGCTCAATGTGGGGAACAAAATAAGTGACTGAACATGGAAGAATTTACAAGTATAGTTGCTTGAAATTGAAGAGTAGCCACTGTAATAACCCTTGATTAGTCTTGCCCATGCCAATTCTTAGTCCCCACATCTTCCAGTCACTGGAATTGTTCATTCATTCATTCATCTGTTCCTTCAAAAACATGTATTGAGCATCTTCTATATGCCAGACACTCAGTTAGATGCTGGGGAAACAACAGAGAGCCCAACAATCATGGCCTCTTCCTGCATTCAGTTTATAAGCTCATGAAAGAAACAGTCAACGATGAAATCAGACTGTGCAAAGAAACTTGCTTGAACAGAAGCTGCAGGATTGTTTGTTAAAGAAAACAAATAGGAAAATTCCGAAGGGCTGGACAAATGATCTTACTAGTCCTTACAAGCCCAGAGATGGCTGGGATTCTACATTTTCTGTCTGTATTCCTGTCTTTTTGGGAGTCAGTATGTTCACCTTCACCCTCCTCCCCTCCACTCTCAAGTCACCACTGAGTGTTGACCATTCTAGTCCGTGTCTCTAGTCCAGCAGTTTGCAAAGGACAGAGGGCAGCATTCCTGAAGATCCTAAGACACCTTGTCTGTTGATCATAGGTTGAGGAATAGGATTCTTCTGTGAAGTGGGTGGAATGATAGTTTCCCCAAAGATATGTTTATGTCCAAATTCTTAGAACATGTGAGTGATGTCTTATTTGGAAAGAAAAAAAAAAAAAAGAATATTTGCAGACATAACTGAGTTAAGGATCTTGAGATGAGTCAACCTGCATTCCTCAGGTGGGGCCTAAATGCAGTGACAAGTTTCTTTACAAGAGAATGAAGAGGAAAAGACAAACAGAGAGAGGAGAAGGTGATATGAAGACAGAGGCAGAGATTGAAGTGATATGGCCATAGGCCAAACCAAGGACTACCAACAGCCACAGGAAGCTAGAAGAGGCAAAGGATTCTCCCAGAGAGCCTCCGGAGGGAGTGCAGCCACACTCACGCCTTGGTTTGGGACTTCTGGCCTGCAGAACTCTGAGAAAGTAAGTTTCTATCTGTGGTATTTGTTACAACAGCTTTAGGAATCTAATGCATTGTGCCTCTCACCATTCAAAACAGCCCAGTATCCACAGTGCTGTCATGGGGATCTTGCTAAATGGAAACGTGACCATCTCACACTTCTGCTTTAAATTATCCTTTGCTGTTTCTGTGTAGCCTGGTAGCAGTACTTCTTTTCCTTACCAGGACTCTAGGAAAGACCGTGTTATCTTAAGTGACTTGTGCCCCTGGGGGCACACAGGTGATAGTCAACTCACAGCATGATGAAATTAGTGCCACATTCCCTCCCACTTAAGAGTTCAGTTTTAGAAGAGAACTGAGATGAAACTTTTATAGGGAGAGACACTCTGATTTAATTATTAAATGTAATTAAATTGCTTCAGTCATGTCTGACTCTTTGTGACCCTTTGGACTGTAGCCCACCAGGCTCCTCTGTCCATGGGGTTCTCCAGGCAAGAATACTGGAGTGGGTTGCCATGCTTTCCTCCAGGGGATCCTCCCGACCCTCAGATCTCTTATGTCTCCCGCACTGGTGGTGGGTTCTTTTGTCTCTTATGTCTCTTATGTCTCCCGCACTGGTGGTGGATTCTTTACCACTACTGCCATCTGGGAAGCCCAATAAAAACGGAAGAGAAAGCATTTGCAAATGCCATTTTAGATTACTTAGCACGCACCCCTGCTGATCATCCTTTGCTAACTGCCCAGTGTCTGCCTTCCTCCCCTCTCCCCTGAGTGGGTGAGGTTCAGCAGGGCCAACTTGTTGCTAGTTCTGAAGACACAATTTGCTTTTTTAGGCCTCTTATCCTTTGCACATACACTTCCTTTTGCTTGGAATGCCCTTCCATACTTCAGATCAGATCAGATCAGTGGCTCAGTCATGTCCAACTCTTTGCAACCCCATGAATCGCAGCATGCCAGGCCTCCCTGTCCATCACCAACTCCTGGAGTTTACTGAGACTCATGTCCATCGAGTCAGCGATGCCATCCAGCCATCTCATCCTCTGTCATCCCCTTCTCCTCCTGCCCCCAGTCCCTCCCAGCATCAGAGTCTTTTCCAATGAGTCAAGTCTTCACATGAGGTGGCCAAAGTACTGGAGTTTCAGCTTTAGCATCATTCCTTCCAAAGAAATCCCAGGGCTGATCTCCTTCAGAATGGACTGGTTGGATCTCCTTGCAGTCCAAGGGACTCTCAAGAGTCTTCTCCAACGCCACAGTTCAAAAGCATCAATTCTTCGGTGCTCAGCCTTCTTCACAGTCCAACTCTCACATCCATACATGACCACAGGAAAGACCATAGCCTTGACTAGACGAACCTTTGTTGGCAAAGTAATGTCTCTGCTTTTGAATATGCTATATAGGTTGGTCATAACTTTCCTTCCAAGGAGGTTTCCATACTTACCTACCTCCTAACTCCTATTCATCTTTTAAAGATAGATTTCATACATTTACTCCAGGAAGCCTGTTTGCCTGTGTAAGGTTTGATCATTCCTTCTCTTATACAATGACCTCACTTTTTATAAAATAAGTTTACTTATTATATTACACTATAACCCTATGTTTATGAGACCATTTCCTTGAAGGTCAGGTCATTTAAACTCATCTTAGTATTCTGAGTGTCTAACCCACAGAAGAAACTCAATACCAGTCTATCAAATTATATTGATTTAGAATGTACACTCTGGAATCAGTGATCACGCTGAGGCTTGTGATACTGCTTTTGTGATGAAAATAGCACAAATATCAATATTTAATGGAATTTTTCAAGATTTTCAGGGAGCAGCTGTGAGAGGCTGCTGGTGAAGATGGTGAAGAAAATAGTTATTCCTTAGGCAGTCACATTGGATTTCATAGAGTGAATTCAAGAACTGAAAACATGATCTACTTTAGGAAGACCGGGTGATAAAATTGAAAGAGATAGTTTTATAGTCCACGAGAAGAAACATTAAGGAGTTTTGAGAATGAGACGGCATTTTCTCTTCATGTTTCACATGCAGCTTTGTCCTGGACCCTGGTTCTTGTAAATTGTCATCTGCTGAGTTCTACATAGCTTTTTCCATACCAATAGAAGAGTCCCGTTTTCCCTGGAGATCCAGAAATGCATCGTGGCTCAGGTTTCTTTTGGGAATGGATGTTTGGAACAAAAATAACACAACAATACCATTTCCACACGTTCTCTAAATGGCTTTAAAGGACATCTCTTGATAAAAGCAGTTTCTCTCCCTGTCGTGAAGCCAGAATTCTGCCTGAGCTATTTTCAGCCTTGTTTTCAGTTGCCGCTGGCCAGTAGCAGGATTTCACACTCAGCTGCCACTTCTCATTACTGCCCACGGCTCCCTTTTTCAGGCAGGCTTCCCCTTCCAGGCAGACATATACACATCAGAGGCAGTCTGCAGATGGGTGAGGCGTGGCCCCTGGCCTTGCTGGGCTGGAAGGATGCTCTGGGAGGTCTGGTGTACATGCGTTTTGACTAGGCAGAACTTGCACCTCACCTTCCAGACAGACAGTGCTTCCTCGCCCAGAACTGTGAGTATGGGAGGTTTAACTACTTCTCAGGAAATTGCATTCAGAAATTTATTCAGATCAACATAGACATCAATGAAGCAGACATCTCTACCCTGGGACAGTGAGCTTTATGGACAACACTGATATGTTTCCTTGCTCTCTGGCTTCAGGTGGAGCTTGGCCAATGAGGAACACCAGTAGAGTGTTGGAAGCAGAGAAGTGAGGTCAGGATACTTTTTCCCTGATTCCCTCTCTGAGAGGTTGCCTCGGGCTAGCTGGCAAATCACTGCTCCTCAAGGTGCACACCTTGAAACACTCAAGGTGTTTCTCTGCTTTGGACTCTCTCCTTTTGAGTTCCAGTAATCATTCCCTTGGGCTTTTCTGGTGACTCAGCCAGTAAAGAATCTGCCCGCAATGCAGGAGACCCTGGTTCAATTCCTGGGTCGGGAAGATCCCCTGGAGAAAGGGATGGCAACCCACTCCAGTATTCTTGCCTGGAGAATCCCCATGAACAGAGGAGCCTGGTGGGCTACAGTCCATGGGGTTGCAGAGAGTCGGACACAACCGAGAGACTGAGCACAGCACCACCATTCCCTCCCTTTGTGCTTTCGGGTACAGTGTGGTAAATGCTGTGCAATTACCAACCTTGGGTTTCTGTACTGTCCCCTGTGGCTCTACTGATACCCCACACCTTGGTAAGTCTTCAAGTTGAGCGTTCCATCTGTTTGCTGTTGGGAGTCTTACTGATACACTCACCTAGACTGGAGTTATACTAGAAGGTCTGTTGAACAGGGATTTTTGTGGTCTCGAGGGACTATTTGGTTTCAAAGAATAGAAACTCAGACGTTGAATGAAAAGAGGGCTAATTGAAATGGTACAGGGAAACTGGAAAACAAAGGACGTATGATAAGGTCAAGTCGTCCCCTTTGAGAACTACAAAGACTCTGTTTCTTGACTATTGTAGTTTCTTGTCTCTATCGTCTGTTCCATTTTCTCTACAGAGCATCCTCCATTTTCTCTTGATTCTTCCTTCACACTCCATCCCAAAACTTTATCTTGTGCATGATATTGTCTTGCCAAGATCCTGACTTCATTTTGCATCTTTGACCTGGCAATTGCCCTTAGTAATTACGTAGAGATTATTGGATCATAAAGAAAATTAATAAATAAACTAACAAGATTGTAGTTATTGATGAGGAGATGAAGCAAATGCAAATCCTTTTGGAAGAAGTAGAGTGTAAAATGAATGCTTGCAAAAGATGGAAGTTGGGTTGGTTGAGACATGAACCTCCCTAATTCTGTAGAATAATAAATGGTGACATATGTCTATGTACCTGTATTTCTCAGAAATGAGAGTCAGGTCTTCCAGGAAGTTGAAGAGAACATTGTTGTTCTCAGGTATGATACTTTAGGGACAAAATGGAATAGGTTCAGTTCAGAGTTACTCAGTTGTGTCTGACTCTTTGTGACCTCATGGACTGCAGCATGCCAGGCCTGTCCATCACCAACTCCTGGAGTTCACTCAAACTCATGTCCATTGAGTCGGTGATGCCATCCAACCATCTCATCCACTGTTGTTACCTTCTCCTCCTGCCTTCAATCTTTACCAACATCAGGATCTTTTCAAATGACTCAGTTCTTTGCATCAGGTAGCCAAAGTATTGGAGTTTCAGCTTCAGCATCAGTCCTTCCAATGAATATTCAGGACTGATATCCTTTAGGATGGACTGGTTAGATCTCCTTGCAGTCCAGGGGACTCTCAAGAGTCTTCTCCAACACCACAGTTCAAAAGCATCAATTCTCCAGCACTCAGCTTTCTTTATAGTCCAACTCTCACATCCATACTTGACCACTGGAAAAAACCATAGCTTTGATTAGATGGACCTTTGCTGGCAAAGTAATGTCTCCGCTTTTCAATATGCTGTCTAGGTTGGCCATAACTTTTCTTCCAAGGAGCAAGTGGCTTTTAATTTCATGGCTGCAATCACCATCTGCAGTGATTTGGAGACCAAAAGCATAAAGTCTGTCACTGTTTCCACTGTTACCCCATCTATTTGTCATGAAGTGATGAGACCAGATGCCATGATCTTAGTTTTCTGAATGTTGAGTTTTAAGCCAATTTTTTCACTCTTCTCTTTCATTCTCATCAAGCGGCTTTTTAGCTCTTCTTCACTTTCTGCCATAAGGGTGGTGTAATCTGAAAATCTGAGGTTATTGATACTTTTCCCAGCAATCTTGATTCCAGCTTCATCCAGCCTGGCATTTCTCTTGATGTACTCTGCATATAAGTTAAATAAGCAGGGTGACAATGTATAGCCTTGATGTACTCCTTTCCCAATTTGGAACCAGTCTGTTGTTCCATGTCCAGTTCTAACTATTGTTTCTTGACCTGCATACAGATTTCTCAGGAGGCAGGTCAGGTGGTCTGGTATTCCCATCTCTTGAATAATTTTCCACAGTTTAATGTGATCCACACAGTCAAAGGCTTTGACATAGTTAATAAAGCAGAAGACCAGAGTTTTCTGTACATAGCAACCTAGAAGCTCTGCCCACCTCAAGCTGGTCTGAATGTCTTTGAATGTCTGAATGGACCTCAGAATCTTTTTGTTTGAATATTAGAATGGTGATAAAGAATCTACAGCAACTTCATAATTGTTGAGGTTATTAGACTGCAATACTGACTTTGAGTCAATTGTCACACTTGACCTTCTGGTGTGCCCAGGCCCTAGGAGTGAACTGGAAAAAACAGTAGAGGACCAAAACTCTATTGGTTTTTAGACAAGGTGACATTTATTGCTAAAATGTTCGTTTACTTTGAAGTGAAAGTTGCTCAGTTGTGTTTGAGTCTTCTTGACCCCATGACTATAGGCCACCAGCCTCCTCTGTCCATGGAGATTCTCCAGGCAAGAATACTGGAGTGGGTTTCCATTCCCTTCTCCAGGGGATCTTCCTGACCCACAGATCAAACCTGGGTCTCTGGCATTGCAGGCAGATTCTTTACCATCTCAGCCACCAGGGAAAGTGGCTTTACTTTAACACTCTGATTTTACATGAGGAAATTGAGGCCAGGAAATGCAATTTACCTAGTCATAGTCACACAAAGATGATATATCCTGTCCCAGGTCTCCTTTTTTAGTTAATTACCTGTAGTACCCACTGCTACTGCTACTGCTAAGTCACTTTAGTCGTGTCCGACTCTGTGCGACCCCACAGACGGAAGCCCACGAGGCTCCCCCGTCCCTGGGATTCTCCAGGCAAGAACACTGGAGTGGGTTGCCATTTCTTTCTCCAATGCATGAAAGTGAAAAGTGAAAGTGAAGTTGCTCAGTCGTGTCCAACCCTCAGCAACCCCATGGACTGCAGCCTTCCAGGCTCCTCCATCCATGGGATTTTCCAGGCAGGAGTTCTAGAGTGGGGTGCCATTGCCTTCTCTGTGTAGTACCCAAGATGTCTTCAAATCTAGGATGTCTAGGATAGAGGCAGATTTCAGTGTTCATGGAAAACCCTTGAGAGACTGACTTCCACAGTAGGTCAATAAGACGTGAGATAGCCATATAATTTATTGTCCTAACTGAGGCCATTTGAGAGTGGAAACAAGTTCTGTTAATAATTAGGCCAACAAGAGAAGCCACAGCAATGAGAAGCTCATACTCTGCAGCAAAGAGTAGCCCCTTGCTCACCACAACTAGAGAAAGCCCATGTGCAGCAATGAAGATCCAGCACAGTCAAAAATAAGTAACAATAAAATTAAAATGATTGGGTCAGAACATCAGGCAAAATCTGAGAGTGTCTCTCTATAGAAGGGACCATTACAGAGAAGTGGTAAAAGGGAAATTTCATGCTAATCCGTGAAACTTGTGAAGCCTGAAGAACAGGTGCCAATGTAAGCAGGCCCTTGTCAGTGAAGTTTGCCAAGGTTCTGAGCCTCCATTTCCTGAAATCAAGAAGATGGACTCATCTTAAACACAGAGCTTTGGATGGAGGTTCTTTATATAATTGTGGGTTTACTGTTTCCTTTGATGGCAAAGGGGAACCATTTATCTGTCAAATTATAGACCATTTGTCTGTTGGACAGCTCTCAGAATCACATATGTCTTTTCAAATTGTGAGGTCAAGTTTTTCAGTCTAGTACCTTGAGGAATAAAGAAGTTATGGCATCAGTTCCACCACTGATCTTGATCTGTTCTCTTTTACTTCATTAAAAAAAAAAATAGGTAAGGGTAATGGAAGTCCTTTTATAGGGCAGATCAGTTCTCTTATTTATCTCACTCCATAAACAGAGAACCAAGCCACATCATGTTTCCAGGTCACTGACCACTGATGCTTTTGATCTGTGGTGTTGGAGAAGACTCTTGAGAGTCCCTTGGACTGCAAGGAGATCCAACAAATCCATTCTAAAGGAGATCAGTCCTGGGTGTTCACTGGAAGGACTGATGTTGAAGCTGAAACTGCAATATTTTGGCCACCTGATGTGAAGAGCTGACTCATTTGAAAAGACCCTGATGCTGGGAAAGATTGAGGGCAGGAGGAGAGGGGGATGACAGAGGATGAGATGGTTGGATGGCATCACCGACTCAATGGACATGCGTTTGGATAGACTCCGGCAGTTGGTGATGGACAGGGAGGCCTGGCGTGCTGTGGTTCATGGGGTGGCAAAGAGTCAGACACGACTGAGTGACTGAACTGAACTGAACTGACCGTTAATGCTTCTTCCTTGTCTGTATCATGGCACCTCTGTCAAAGTCTAGTGTTAATTGAATTCCAGCCATAAACTGTAGAAAATAGGGCTGTATACCAAGTCTTTTTTCTCTTCTTTCCTATGTATATTCAAATAACATGTTACCATTACACAAAAGAATAGGATCTATGCCTTCCAGATACAGCAAAAAGGAACACAATTTCTGCTCAGGAATTGGCTTTATATTTTTTTTTAAATACAAGCAAATGAACTTACCAATATTAATAATTTCCAGAAAGAGCAATATGCATACAAAATGTCAAAAGTATAATCTCTCAATTGATGGAAAACCTTCCTCAATTAATTGAAATATAAAACAGCTCCATCAAATAGATTGTTTACTCATTCATTTGTTCTTCATTTCCGTCAATAACCCTTGAGTTCCTTTGGTCTGGTTCTAAGCTGAATACTAGGTGGTAGTTTATTTTATCATGTTAATTGTTGGCTTATTTTTCTTCTAATCTATCCTGGCTGACTTATCAAGGAAAAATATTATGGAAAATTTGATATTTTTTAAAAGACTTAATAAAGTTTTTTCATAATCAAGGCAATTAACTGTTAACACCTATTTTTAATATTTTTTTAACATCAAAATTGTATTTTCCATGTTGGCATAGAACTGTGCAGTGTCAACCAAATATCTGTCTATATGCATGGATAGATTCAATGGTTTTCTTTTGGAAAAATATTAGCCTAACTGCCAGGAACCTTCATAGCTCTTGCCAACACTGAAGAGGAATGACTTTCTCTCTGGCCATCTCTGAAAGACAACTCTTATTCCCTCATTCCAGCTTTCTTAAGTGCCTGGCTAAATTGCCCTGCAGTCAAAATAGTGTCTCATACTTTCCAGTGTCAGAAAATACCCTTTGACATTTTCCACGGTTTCTCTTGAGACATCTGATACTTGAAAGGGACACTCCAAAGATGCTACCTGGTTCTTCTTCCAGGTTGCCTAAATTCTGTTGAACTAAAGCAGTTTCTTGGCCAATGTATCTATAATTCCTTGCATGCTCTTCAGAAAACTCTCAGAATTATATACATTGGAAGACATTCTAGGACCTTATTTTTAAGGAATTTAATTAAACATACTCTAAACAGGTGAAATTTAATGTTTAAATACAAAATTATAGACAATTTTATACTCCTCTATATGTAATAATAGGAATCATATTTCTGTCATTTCCCTTTCTACTTTCTCTGTGCTGATCCTCCCAAATCTAATACAAGTTCAGGCTGTTTCATATTTGACACCACTGGGAAAATATCAAAAGGAGGAAATTGTGATGAAGTCGTAGATTTAGGATTTTTCTTTATTTGTGATACTACATAGGAAAACTGTAGTTTTTCCTGAGTTACTCTCTCCTCTCCTCCTACTTCTGGGGAGAAGCGAGTGTTGCTGGACTACTCTTTCTATCTTAACTCCTACAAAATCCAAGTAGAGGATTCTGAAAAGCTTCTGTTATCAACTCAACTGTAACTAGCAGATTAGATTAAGCTTAAGACAAGAACACAATCAAGGCATGTAGTTTCTTAAAGGTCATAGTTTCTATTTCTTTTAATGAGAAAAGGTTGTTCTAAGAAATTAATCAATAATATTTTGAACCTCATTAATAGTAAATAATTCTATTTCACAGTGTTCATCTCTTAAAAATTAAACATAGACTCTAAACAATCCAATATTTAAGTTGAGAGGGATCATGGGGATAGAAGAAAGGAAAAGGACCATTTTGGAAGAGAGCTCATGTTGGAACTAATCTAATGTCAGTACTGGTACAGTTCAGTTCAATTACTTAGTCATGTCCGACTCTTTGCGACTCCATGAATCACAGTATGCCAGGCCTCCCTGTCCATCACCAACTCTCGGAATTTACCCAAATTCATGTCCATCGAGTCGGTGATGCCATCCAGCCATCTCATCCTCTGTCATCCCCTTCTCCTCCTGCTCCCAATCCCTCCCAGCGCCAGGGTCTTTTCCAATGAGTCAACTCTTCGCATGAGGTGGCCAAAGTATTGGAGTTTCAGCTTCAGCATCAGTCCTTCCAATAAACACCCAGGACTGATATCCTTTAGGATGGACTGGTTGGATCTCTTTGCAGTCCAAGAGACTCTCAAGAGTCTTCTCCAATACCACAGTTCAAAAGCATCAATTCTTTGGCGCTCAGCTTTCTTCACAGTCCAACTCTCACATCCATACACGACCACTGGAAAAACCATAGCCTTGACTAGACAGATCTTTGTTGGCAAAGTAATGTCTCTGCTTTTTAATATGCTATCTAGGTTGGTCATATTAGATAGCTGAATTTTGCAGATTATTTACCTTCCTTTCTAAATTAAAACAATATTAAGATTATACCCATGGCAATGTCCCCAGAATTTGCATCAGATGTTCTTTCTTGAATGGGAGAAAAAGAGAAGAAAGGGATGCAAAAGAAATTAATTACCCAGAAATGGTGGAAGTTCCTTGACAAGATGTTACACTCGTAAGCATGCATAAACTTCTGCCTTGGTAGAACTACAGAATTAGTAGTTCTAATTCTAGTAGTTCAAAAAATAAATTTCTTATACAATTTCACACTATATTTCCAATAAAATGCCTTCACTGAGTTACAATTTAATTTTATACCTTCAAGACTTTATTTAGAATCTACATGAAGGTTCTTTTGAACACTTGCATAATTTCATAAAATTGTAGTTGGAGATATTGCATTCCCATTATCTAAGAGCTATACAGTGACTCATCTTTGAGTCTAACATTTAGTCTAACATTATTTTATTTAGTCTAACATTATTTAGTCTAACATTATTTTATTTTATAATTTTTTTTACTTCATATTCTTAGAGAAAGGTATAATATAGCCCAATATGTTTCTATTTTTGTCAAAGCTGCTAAAAGCCTCCAAATTAGATTTATTTCCCAGCTGTAGCAGTTCATTTAGTTCAAGTGCCTGTTGATTTTCATTTCTCTCATTTTAAAAGTTGGACATATACTTTCGTATTTACCATAACAAAATGAAAAAGGTACAAATAAATAGATTAGGCATTCACATTCATAAATTCTATTTGATTGCTTTTTAAAAAATTCTCATTAACCATGAGTCACATTGTTTTTATTTTGTCTTTGACAACATAAGCATTTTTTATAAGGCTGAAATATAATTTCATTGATATTATAAGTGAGGGTGGACACTTGCTCCTTAGAAGAAAAGCTATGAAAATCCTAGACAGAGTATTAAAAAGCATAGACATAAATTTACTAACGAAGATCCATAGAGTTAAAGCTATGGTTTTTCTGGTAGTCATGTACAGATGTGAGAGTTGGAACATATAGAAGGCTGAGTGCTGAAGAGTTGATGCTTTTGAATTGTGGTCTTGGAGAAGACTCTATATACCTGTGGTGGATTCATTTTGATATTTGGCAAAACTAATACAATTATGTAAAGTTTAAAAATAAAATAAAATTGGAAGAATAAAAAAAAAAGAATAATAATAAAAAAAAAAGAATCCCTTGGATTGCAAGGAGATACAACCAGTCCATCCTAAAGGAAATCAACCCTGAATATTCCCTGGAAGGACTGATGCTGAAACTGAAGTTCCAGTACTTTGGCCACCTGATGTGAAGAGCCAACTTATTGAAAAAGACCCTGATGCTGGGGAAAGATTGAAGGCAGGAGGAGAAGGGGACAACAGAGGATGAGATAGTTGGATGGCATCACTGACTCAATGGACAGGAGTTTGAGCAAATGGTGAAGAACAGGGAAGCCTGGTGTGCTGCAGTCCATGGGGTCACAAAGAGTCAGAACATGACTGAGTTGACTGAACAACAGATGACCCCCCCATGGGGTCATATGGGGACAGGATTGAGCAACTTAACAACAACAAAAATAAGTGGGGATCATTATAAATAGCAAGTTTGTTTAAAAAAATATAAACACATGTTTTCTCTGATACAACAATTATGAGAGGTGATCATAAAATTAACTTCCAATGCTTTGCCAAATTGCCTAATAGTCAGGAATAAATAATGATTGCTTGATTAATGTGCTAATTTTCAGGTCTTTATCAACATGGTCTTCCTGGCTATTGGCCTTGAAAGTAATAATGGGTATAGATTTGGCTTGATACTTCACTTTGGTAAATAAATACATTCTTTATTTAGCCATGTCTTGATGGAAAGAGGAATATATTTACATGAAGTAAGCAGCATATTACTCTGGGGAGAAATGAGTCTTGATTGAAAAAACAGAATTTTAGTTTTATGTGACAGCAGCTGTTCTGCAATTTGTGTGGCAATATCAACTAATTTTGATTCTTGTAATAAGTACCTTACATTTTTCCTGACCTCTGGCTTTCAGCAACAGTCATGCTTAGGTAGGACAATAGTTCTTAAGGATATTCCCTTTATCAATATTAAATGTAATAACTATAACTAAATATGTGTTTGACTTTGTGTCTTATATTAACGAATACACAGGCTGCCAAAAATTTTGTCAACGTTTATATCAGTGAGGATCAAATTTGGCCACCTAGATAATAATAATAATAGAAAACACAGACATACACAAATATAAAAAGAGCACCAACTGAAATAAGTTGAAGAGTAATTCTCTTAGCCTAAAAGAAGATCTGAGGTGGGCTACCTATGGTTCATGTACTGGCTCCACAACATCTCACGGTTCTCTCATCCTCATGATGTCACTTAATGGCCGATAATGGTTGCATGCACTCCAACCTTTGTGCCTACATTTCAGTCAGAAGAAAGGAGGAGCAAGAGAAAGGTCTGCCCCTCTCCATTTTAAGGAAATTTCCCAGAAATACCACATAACATCGTCACTTACACATATTAGTCACAAGTTAGTTATATGATCACACCTCATTGCAACGACTATTCGAGCTTTGGTCAATGAAGTGGGCACATTGCTATCCCAAATAAATGCAGGATTCTGCAACTAAGGAGGAGAGAGGGAATGGATATTGAGCCAGGCACTATTTTGTTCACCAGATGAAGAGTATCATGTAATGGTTAAGGGCATAGGTCTGGAATCAGCCTCCCTAGTTTCAGATTCTGGCTCCACCCACACTAGTTTTGTAATCTTAAGCAAGTAACCTAACCTTTCAGTGCCTCAGTTTGTCACATGAGTTGACAATAGAACCTAACCCATAGGGTTAGTGGAAAAGAATATAAATCACTTAATACAGTGCCTGACAGAGAAAATTATCAGTGATTGCTATTAATGTAATCTGGATTATTTATTTCTTTATGGCTGTGCGGGTCTTCGGTGCTGTTTTCTGCGCTGTTGCGGGCTTTCTCTAATTGTGGCAAGTGGAGGCTACCCTCTAGCTGTGATCTGCGTGCTTCTCATTGCGGTAGCTTCTCTTGCTGTGGAGCATGGGCTCTAGGGCACTGGCTCAGTAGTTGTGGTGCATGGATTTAGTTGCTCTGCGGCATGTGGAATCTTCTCCAGCCAGGGCTTGAACCCATGTCCCCTGCATTGCAAAGTGGATTCTTAACCACCTTGAACACCAGGGAAGTCCCTATTAATGTGCTCTTTATGTGTATTATCTCATTGAGTCTTTAGAACTATGAAGTACAAATTCTTACCCTCCTTTTACAGATGAAAATCTGAAAGACACAAAAGTTAAATAATCTCTATATCGGGCTTCCCAGGTGGCTCAGTGGTAAAGAACCCACCAGCTAATGTAGAGATGTGGGTTGGATCCCTGGGTCGAGAAGATCCCCTGGAGAGTGAAATAGCAACCCACTGCAGTATTCTTGCCTAGGAAATCCCATGGACAGAGGAGCCTGGTGGGCTACAGGCCATGGGGTCACAAAGAGTCAGACACGACTTAGCGACTAAATAAAAACATACGTCATTCACTTAGCAAATGGCAGAAGCTAGACCAGAGCCCAAGTCCCTTGACTACAAACTTTAAATTTTTCTATCATGCAGATGGTTTTATTACCATATATTGGTAATATGATATCTTAGAGCTTTCCAGAAAGCAGGTCTCAAGACAAAATCTGGGCACCACTTGGTATCAAATGCAACCGATTCTTTAATCCCCCCAGGACTGTTGCATGAAAGTTCATATGAACTACTCCTTTTCCAAACAGCCAGTATTGGAGGAGGAAAAGAAAAATTTGTATTTGCCAGCTCCCGTCTCCCATTGATGAAAAATTTCCTCCATATGTAGGAGCAAGTGAGCCTCACAGTATCACATTTCAGCAGCAATATGAAGGCCCCAGGGTGGAAGGTCAGATGCCTGTACTATGAATGTGAGGCAAGGTATTGTCAGGTTGTTCCCACCTGAGTGATTGAAGCCTACGCAGAATTGGTGCCACAGAAGTGGCTGGAGCAGAACCTGTATCTGTAGACTGTGGACACAGGTGAGGTCAAAAGGGTTCACAAGAAGAGGGGGAGTTCATAAGAAGTGTTCAACAAATTTGACAACCGATCCTCCCTTAATAAATCTTTTATAGCTCATAGCTTGCAGCTAGGTCAAACAGGATATTGTTTAGTTTGTGCTTACCCTTCCAGGTTTAATAGCAGTTAAGTATAAATAGCAATGAATGCACTGTTGACTAAGGCAGTATGTAGGTGGAGTTGGCAGGTAAAATAGAAGTTGCCCAGTTAAATGTGAACTTCAGACAAACAATGCGTAAGTTTGTTTCCAATATTTCATGGGCATCTAGTTAAACTTGACTTTCAGGTAAATAATGAATAACTTTTTGCCGCAAATATATCAACCCACTCCAGTACTCTTGTCTAGTAAATTCCATGGACAGAGGAGCCTGGCAGGCTACAGTCCATGGAGTCCCAAAGAGTCAGACATGCACTCACATATCACAAATATTGCATATGACATACTTATATTTAAAAAGTTGTTGTTTATCACACAATCAATCCTAACGTTAGCTCACATTTAGGTCACTTAAGATCACATAAGATCATTTAGGATCTTAACTAAGCACCCAGAACTGGCTCCACATGAAAGTAAGTAGATACATGTGATTGAAGAGGGTAACAGACCTTTTCTAAAAATAATCTTAGTGTGTTTGAAACATAGGAACTGAAATCTCTGCAAATAATTTTTACGATATTTCATCTGCAGAGATTTTAATTGAAATGTAAATAAAGTAACACTAAAGGATTTCCCCATCTGCTATTATACCTACTGCCAAGTCAGAATGGCTTAGTTATCATCCTGTAGCTATATAACCTGAAACATGTGAACTTAGATGCTATTAGGGGACGTGGGACTAGAGAATTGTGCATGGATTTTGTGTGGTTCCATTGTTTATTAGCTAGAACATTTCATGTGGCTCCATGCAAGAAAGCTGAGCAGTCGTCTCTGTTGTCTTTCTCATCTAGGAGGAGAGGAGGATTGGACACAATGGGTGTCTGAACACAAATAATGATTTTCTCATGATAGAAGAAAGCCTTAAAAGTTAGATTTTGATTAGAGAGAAGATCAGTGAAAATGATGATTTCGTTTATCATGTGTGTGTGCGTGCTCAGTCACACTCTTGTGTCCAGCTCTTTACAGCACTTTAGATTAGCCTGCCTATCTCCACTTGGCAGGATTTTTCAGGCAAGAATACTGGAGTAGGTTGTCATTTCCTCCTCCAGGGGATCTTCCTGACCCAGGGATTGAGCCTGCATCTCCTGCATTGCAGGCAGATTCTTTACCCACTGATTCATTGGGGAAGTTCCTCTTCTATCATCCTGCACCATAATTAGTAGTATTTTGTGAATTGCAAAATCCTAGAAGTTATGCAAATATAAACAGTCCCATTTTACAGATTGAAAATTTGAGACTGAAACATTGACTTGGCCAAAATAGCATAAAGACTGAGCGTTCATTTGGTAACTTGAGATTTCCTGCATTTTCTACATTAGGAGAGCTCCAATTTTTATTCAAGTGACAGAACATCTAAAGGTTATGATATTCCTTGGGTAACATCTACTTAATTCATAAAACTATATTATATGTCAGCTTAAAAATCAAAATCATGAGCAAACATTTACATTTAAAAAAATTTAAAAACTGCTAAAATAAAAAATGAGCCATCTATAAGTTTTTCAAAGACTATTACTCTAGAAACTAATAAGCAATGTACAACAACATTTTGAGACTGATACAGGTATTACTGTCACTTTGCATGTGAGAAAATGGAATAGAGAAGTAATGGCCCACAAACAGCAACCCAACCCACTTTTCATGTAAACCCACCCCATTTTCCTTAGAAGAGGGAGTGTTATTACTGTAGCAGGGCTTATGGAAAAGGAAGTGCCTTATCCTCTTTTATTTCATGCTCCAACAAATCATGGAAATACATCTACCAACCACATACAGTTTTCTTCTGGAAAGGACTCTGAGTAATACTGTTTTCTTTGTCCTGTTATATTTCTTGTGATGCTTTATTAGCCCAGTGATTTTTTAAAAATTTATTAATTGAAGGATAATTGATTTACACTATTGTGTTGGTTTCTGCCATCCATACATCAACATGAATCAGTCATAGGTATACACATGTCCCCTTCCTGTTGAACCTTCCTGTTGAACCTCCCTCCCACCTCCCACCCCATCCCACCTCTCTAGGTTGTCACAGAGCATTAGTTTGACCTGTGATGTTTTAATGTGTCCTGTTGGTTATCAGCTTTTCCATGGTGGCTCTTTGATCCAGCTTAATGGGAGCAAGTGTCCTAGTTCTAAAGCAGACAAGTGTCTCCCTCTTGGATTTTTGTAGTTCTTCCTATGTTGGAACTACACAGAGAGACAACAAACCAAAATTCTGCAGCTGACCACCCCAGAATATTATTTTACTGCTATTACTGGGGACTTTTTGTACCCACAGGTGGTTATAGTTTGAGCAAACAAAGATGGGATATAGAGTAAATAAAGCAATCCTTCTTGCCTCCCTTAACATCCTGATCATATGATTTGGCAGGGTCCAAGCAGCAAACAGGCGGCATTCAAACCAGCTGAATGAAGAGAGTTCAGTGAAGGGAATACATACAAGGGTGAGGGCAGGGTTGAGGGAAACCAAGAGAGGATAGTGAGATTCCTGTGTGCTCACAATGGCAGGGTGCTGCTACCATCTCTATGACCTCTCTGCCTAAGAGGGAAGAGGATGGGGAGGCTACAGACATCCACCCATGAGGACCTGTGGCATTTAATGGAGGAATGCTGTCACTGTCAGACTATGACCTGGCAGGGTAGAAAATCTCTGTTTTTTTCTTCTTCCTCCTGACCTTTAGCTGGTGATCCTCACTGGCTAAACCCAACCAGAAATCAGAGAGCCAAGGAGCCAAATAGATGCAATCCACAGAGGTCAGCCTCTTGGTGGCACGGAGCAGGGCAGAGGAGGGTACAGCATAGATCTCAATCAAGGAAGTAGAGAAGACCCAGTACAACTTGTACTGTAATCAATGATAACCATGTCTTGGAAATGACTGAATCTGCTCATATATTGTTAAACACAGTGTGTACACTAACAATTATGGGGAATTACTTATAACTAGATCTTAAGGGTACAGCATGATTAAAAAGTCATACCTCTTGTCTATACATATTGCAGATGTATTCCATAAAATTTCTTTAAGAAGAAATTTTATGTATCTTTTTATGTATTCCATACATAAAAAGCTGTATTCCATAAAATCTTTAAGAAGAACTGTACTTTTTACACAAGGTTTTTAAAGGAATCATTACAACATCAAAAACATTATTGTATGTTCACTAAAGGCTATGATTAGTTTTGTACAACCTATGGGCTTTCAAATGCCTTGTTCAGAGAGACCAAAATTTTTAACATTTTCTGGAAGAGAATTTACAGGCAAGACAGGGATATTATTATGGGTTAACTGTCCATGTAGTGTGATTCACCAGCATCAGAAAAGTATCTCCCATTGGACACTCAGATGGTACATCAAATAATTAGAAATTCCTTTTTATGGATTAGTGGTTTATTGCTGTTGGTTTTTTTTTTTTGGTAAAATGCAAATGCCCTGAGAATTAGAACATCATTCACTCACTTAATTCTTCCTTTACTAAACATTTATTGTTACTATCTATGAGTAATTTGTTAGATATTGGAATAAAACATGAATAGGACAGTCCTTGTTCTCACTGTGCTCAGAATCTAATGGAAATTTGGCAGAGTTATCAATGACTCCTGAACTGGTTGACAGAGCCATGGTATAATATCACAATATACTGTGGAAGAATATATAACATTCTTGGAGAATAGAAGAGGGAAGGAGGATGGTGAAGATAAAGAAAGACTCTTCACAACTGAAATAAGACCTGAACTGAAGATAAATGAGATCGCAACAGGTGGATAAAGTACAGGTGAAGTGAGGGTAGAAATTAGATTTTATAGGAAAAAACTGGGCCCGTCATCAGATCATATCCAGAGGACATGAAACCAGAGATTATTGTAAGGTCAAATGATGAAGGACCTCAAATACCATTCTCAGCAGTCAAGGAAGGATTAAGTGGAGGAGTGGCTCTTTAATATTTGACCCACAGAAAAATCATCCTGAGCAGTATGGAGAATTGAGTGGGAAAGGCAAGACTAGCGAATGAATCGGTTAAGAGGGCCTTTTAAAGGTTTTAGCAAGAGATTAGGAAGTGTGAGCTAATGAGGTAGCAGCAGTGAGAGGGGAGAAGGTGGAGGGATTCTAAAAGTATTTCGTTTCTGCCACACAACAGTGTGACCCAGCCATATGTATACATATGTTCCCTCCGTCTTGACCCTCCCTCCCACCGCTCTAGATTGTCACAGACACTGGGTTGAGCTCTCTGTGTTATACGGCAACTTCCCACTAGCTATCTGTTTTGCAAATGGTAATGTATATGATTCAATGCTCAATTCATCCTACCCTTTCCTTCCCTTGCTGTGTCCAGACATCTGTTCTCTGTGTCTGAGTCTCTATTCCTACTCTGTAAATAGGCTCATCAGTACCATTTCTCTGGATCCCATATATATTCATTAATATATGATTGTTTTTCTCTTTCTGACTACTTCACTCTGTATAACAGGCTCTTGGTTCATCTACCTCACTAGAACTGACTCAAATTCATTCCTTTTTATGGCTGAATAATATTCCATTGTATACATGTACCACACCTTCAAAGCAATTAAAAATAAAAGAATTATTTCTAATTAAAATAAAAACAAAAAATAAAAATAAAAGAATTTTAAGACAGCTGGCATGAGGGATAAAGAGAGTATTGTCTTAGTACTTTAGAATGTTTGTACTTTCCCATTAAAAATAATAAAAATTTTACAGAAGTAGGAGGTTACTGGACATGACCTTGTAATCCATTTGCTGTGGTGAAGACTCAAAGAGGGTGTGAATAATTGAAGGAGGAGTCCTAATTAGAATCATGCCCATGTTGTTGTCCTGGGTGACTGGAAAGAGGTTCTAGCATCAGCTGAGATGAGAAATACAGAGGGAAAAAAGTGTGCAAAGGAAAATGATTGAATTTTGTTTTAAACATCTTGAGACAGAGCCTGGTTGAGGAGTCTGAGGGACTTGTCAGAGTATGGCTGGGAATAAAAGTGGTGGTCTGGAAGGGCTCTCCTCAAAAGACTACATGGATTAAGCACAAAAGGGGTTTAAAGATTAGTCTTTAGGGAAGCCCCTAATAATATATTTGAGGGACATGTTAAGAAAGAGGAGATGAGAACTACAGCTGACTGAGTTCATGGGGAGAGCAGTTTTTAAGGAAAAAGTGGTCTACAATATCATACACTTCAGAGAGAAGGTATATTAATCAGGATACGTTTGGCTACAAGAAACGGAATAAAAGTGAGTGATGTTATTACAGATGACTTCTCAAGACATCTGAGGTGGGTGGTCTCTGGTTTTGTGGCCACTTTCCATCCTTCTGCTCTGCCACTGTCAGTGTATCAAAAGTGTCTCCCTAAGGCTCATAGGCTGGCTACTCCACGCAGTTGAGAGCATCTCAAGCAGAAAGCAAGGGGAGTGAAGACAATGAGGCATTCTCTTTGTGCACCTCATTCCCTTCCACGAGGAAAAATCTTTCTCAGGGGCCCCATCAGACTTCTCCTCATGTCTCATTGACTAAGGCTCATTCCCACTGTTAGATTACTCATTGACAAAGTGGAAGGAGTTGCCGTGACTGGTTAGATCAATCGTGACTCATCCCTGAGGTCTGGGCAAATGAAACAGTTTAGTTAGCAAGAAGGATGGGAAAAATGACAATTTTCATCATCTCTCTCCTACAGGACTGAGTTTTTATATATTAATACGAATCTCCCAATTCATCCCACCTGCTCCTTTCCCCCTTTGGTATTCATACGTCTGTTCTGTACTGTTGCTGCTAAGTTGCTTCAGTCGTGTCCGACTCTGTGCAACCCCATAGACGGCAGCCCACCAGGCTCCGCTGTCCCTGGGATTCTCCAGGCAAGAACACTGGAGTGGGTTGCCATTTCCTTCTCCAATGCATGAAAGTGAAAAGTGAAAGTGAAGTCGCTCAGTCGTGTCTGACTCTTAGCGACCCCATGGACTGCAGCCTACCAGGCTCCTTGGTCCATGGGATTTGCCAGGCAAGAGTGCTGGTGGGCTGCCATTGCCTTCTCCCTGTTCTGTACATCTGTGTCTTATATTTCTGCTTTGTAGATAAGATTGTCTTTGTCCTGTGCTGTGCTGTGCTGTGCTAAGTTGCTTCAGTCGTGTCCAACTCTTTGCGACCCTATGGGCTGTAGCCAGCCAGGCTCCTCTGTCCATGGACAATTTCCCAGGCAAGAATACTGGAGTGGTTGGCATTTCCTTTTCCAGGGTATCTTCCCCACCCAGGGACTGAACCTGTGTCTATACCAATCTTTTGCAGATTCTACATGTATGTGTTAATATACAATACTTGTTTTTCTCTTTCTGACTTACTTTACTCTGTATGACAGTCTCTAGGTCCTTCTATGTCTCCACAAAGGACCCAATTTCCTCCCTTTTATGGCTGAGTAATTTTCCATTGTATATATGTACCACATTTTCTTTATCCATTCCTCTATAAAACAGATACCTAATGAGAACCAACTATATAACACAGGAAACTACTCAGTTCTCTGTAGTGACTTAAATGGGAAGGAAATCCAAAAAGGGGGGATACGTGTGTACGGATAGTTGATTCACTTTGCTGTACAGTAGAAACTAACACAACATTGTGAAGCACTATACTCCAGTAAAACTTAAAAAAAAAAAAAAGGGACTGAGGAGAATCCATTGGATTCAGCAATTAGAAGCTTATTGGTGAGCTCAGAGAGATCTGTGGAGGGCTGATTTAGGGATTAGCACTGAAGCCAGATTCCAATGGGCTGAGCAGTATATAGAAGTGGGCTGTAGACAACTCCTCAACTAAATGTAAATACGTTTATCAGTCCTTTTGGAAAACATATCTTGATGAATTTATCTATTTATCTATAATTTCTTGCCAGAAATTATCTAAGGGTTAAAGGAAAGAGAAATCAAGAAGAAATAAGTTGGAACATAGAAGACAAGTTTTGCCCTATTCATCATTTGAACAAGGAGCTCTCTTTGGCAAGGAACATGGTTTTCTCGAAATTTCTCCAAATTTAAATTTCTCCTCGTTGCTAGGCTCAGCCACAGACTGTAATTTTTAGAAATCTGAGCCAGCAATGAGAAATGGAGGTTGTTTTGAACTCTGAATAGAGCCACACTATTTCCCAGCTGTGTACAATTTGGGGGGTGGGATGTGATTAAAAAACTGCTACAAAGCACTTAAATTAAATTAGCTAGGAGGAGATTCAATTTTAAACTCCTTCCAGTATTTTTAATAGAGATTATATACTGCATTAAAACTACAAGGATAAAACAGAAGGTGAAGTGATACATCTTACTGAATAAAAGCATAGATTGTCTACTAATGCAAGGCACTGCATTTTTTCCCTCTGGCACTTACAAATAGTTTGTGTGTGTGTCTGTATCGGCTTCAAAACGCACCTTTTCCTCTGCCTGCCCATCGCTGAGTAGAGTGGTAGGTAGTTGTACCTTCATATCAATCAATCTGAGAATATATACATAATCAGCTGATCTTTTTGGTTGCTGAATCTCTTTTTTGGGATTCTGTCTATTTTTCACAATTTTATTTTTTAGAGCAGTTTTAGGCTCATGGCAATATTGACAGAAGATGCAGAGATTTCCCATACATATACTCCATGCCTTTATACACCCACAGTTTTTTTTTTTTTAATTTATATCTCCCATAAGAGTGCTACATTTGTTACAACTGATGAGACTACCTTGACAGATTATCACTCAAAGTCCATATTGTATACTAGGGTTCATTCTTGGTGTTCATTCCTTGGATTTGGACAAGTGTATAAAGACATGTATCCATCTTTATAGTATCGTGCAGTATCATAGTCCTCTATGCCTCTTCTATTCATCCCTGGCTTCACTGATCTTTTGACTGTGGCCATAGTTTTTCTTTCCCAGAATGTCGTGCAGTTGAGATCATATAATCATATGCAACCTTTTTAGATTGACTTCTTTCACTTAGTAATATGCATTATAAGTTTCCCCATATCTCTTCATGCCTTGATAGCTCACTTCTTTCTAGTGCTGAGTAATATCCCCATGTCTAGATATACCACAGTTTATCTATCCATTCATCCACTGAAGGACATCTTGGTTGCTTCCATGGTTTGCAATTATGAACAAAACAAACATGAAAACAAACATAATAAGCCAATCTTCTTGGTTGATGAGTTGTCTCTTATGCAGCTCTGGTCACTAGAGTCTTAGGTTTTGAGTTTAAGAAAATATAAAGCAGTAAGACAAACTGTGTCTTGTAGATAAATTTATTGGTCAAAGTTATCATAAAATAACTGGTGACCTCTTTCTCATTGCACAGCACTATGTTTAAACACGCATTTTAGTGAAAGAATCTTAAGTACAGAGAAGTAAAACAGAGTAATTCAGTCTGACTCTATGTGGCTGGTGCCTTTTTCAGCTGTATTATCCAATAGGGAACAGAATTCACTCTGGGTTTTATCAATTTAGAAGCATAAAGTATCAGAGCTGAAGGACTCTAAACAATCGTCTGATTAATAGAAAAAAAACAGAGATCTAGTCATCTTTGTTAGATACAGTCCTACACTAGAATCTGGGTGTTCTGACTTCAATTTGGCTTTTACTCTATTTTAGCTAGTGTCCTCACTTTCCCAAGATCTTATCTAATTAAGACAAAATCCTAAAATCTAAACTGTTGTCCAGCTCACTTTAATTTTCAGGGCTTCAAATAGCTTAAAATCCATATTGCCCTGTAACTCTTGTTCTAAGCAATGATAAGCAGCCAGCTCAAAAAAGCTTTACACATGTAGAATTGCTAAAGGAAGGTTAAGCTGCTATTTACTTACTAACCTAATCCTTTCAGTTTCTTTTCTTAATGAAAAGTCAAAAGAAAATTTCACCTAATTCTTATAATTATTCTTTCTTACAATAACAGGCCAGAAACTAGGCATCGTAACAATCCGGGTTCTTAGCTGCAAATAACAGACACCAAACTTGGTAATTTGAGCAGAAAGTGGAATTTAGTAGAAAGTTATTGGATACTTCCTAAACTCTCCAGAAGGAGTAGGAATCAGGTTTAGAGGATACACATCCAAAATCAAGCTGGAAATCATGCCTTGGAACTAGTCCTGTGAGCACTAGAACTGCAGTTGCTGCTGCTGGGTGGTAGACATTGCCGATGGTGTTCCAAGAATCACCAGAATTGAAACCTGGGTATTGCTACTTTCCCTGATGACTCTGGAAATTGGATGTAGCTGCCATCCCAGCTACTAGCCATCAACAGGAGGGATTTGGTTCAGTCTGCTCTTTGTATCTATAGTCTCCAATTTAAAGTTTGGGGCAACTGAATCTGATTGGCAGAAACTTGATCAGGAGCCAATGTCCTAGCAGCAAAGGAAGCAGGAAAAGCTAGTGTCTGGCATATTCAGTTTCTACACTGGGAGGTTAACTCTTTCTCATAAGGTGAATAGTTCAGACGCTGGGTAGCCAAAAAGAAGGACAAATGTTGAGTATAGTGACTGATCACAGTAGTTTCACTATAGTTTTTTTTTTTAATTTAAAATTAAAAAATTATATAGAATGTTTACATACAACATTATATCAGTTTCAAGTGTATCGTTTTAATGTTTTACTATTATTGATTGTTATGAGCAGGTAATATGGTTAATACACTACAAAATTCAAAAGAAAAGAAAAGAAATACAGTAAGAAACAAGTGTTCCCTTCACGTGACTTCTAGCCATCCATTTAGCCTCTTTTGCATAGTTTATTGTCACCATTTACTTCCCCTCCCTGGAGGAGGATTGTATTTCCACATTGCTCCTCAATCCTCTGAAGTCAGGCTAGCCCATGTGCTTTGCGGAGGTCAATGATATTCTGGGCTGAAGCTTAAAAGCCAGTTTAGGTATTGCCTCGTTTTCTTCCCTTCTACCATGTTGACTGTCAATATTCAGGGTGGCACTAGCCTGGGTTCCAGAATGTACTAGATGTTTTATGTTTGCCTTTATAGATTCCACCCTATCCATGATATTCTATGCCCTGGGAGGCTGCCTTTTATGGCCTATGGCTGCAGATCCCTTATCCTCTTTCTTCTGGGTGCGTTTGAGTAATGAGGGCTACTGGCCAGATATCACAGGGCAGAAGGAGAGTGGTGTTGGGATATTTATTCTTTCACTCCCTCCCTTCCAGGTCTCCATGGGCTGGTCGCATTCTTCTACCAAAGATCTCCACCTCCTCTTGGGTAGCATTTGATCTCTTTAGGTTCTGGGAGCTGCTGTCATTGGCCCTAGTGTTAGTACTTTCTTTTTGTTGATTTCCCTCAACCTTATCCCTCACCTTTGTAAATAGCCTGCTTATTAAGCTGCCCTTAATTAGCTCTTTGAATATGTCGTCTGTTTCCCTTAGAACTGTGACTAATACACAGAGTGGAGGACAACTACTGTGAGCAGAAGACCCTTCCACCAACCAGCATTGGTCATGTAGCATGAACACTGAGATCTCTGGGTTGTTTGTTACCCCAGCAGAACCATGTCTATCCTGACATACTGTGTTTGTCACATGTATGTGACATATGACATATCCCATGTTTCTAGTTTCATATAATACAGTTATATTTTAACCAGCAATTGATGTCACAATCAGTATGAAGCTTAATGAAAATAGACATGCTCAGGTTCTATTCCTAGAGAGTCTAATTCAGTGTTAGGTAGGGCCTGGCCTTTGTATTTTTACTAAGCTCTAAACCATTGGTTTTTAGGATTTCTGATACTAAGAATGTGATGGTCCAGTGGCTAAGACTCTGCACTCCCAATGCAAGGGACCCAGGTTTGATCCCTGGTCAGGGAACTAGATCCCACATGCCACAACTAAGAGTTTGTATGCTGCAACTAAAGATCCCAAGTGCCAAAACTAAGACCCAGTGCAGCCAACAAAATATTTTTTTAAAAAGAAGACTGTTTCTCATATTGGCCTATGGCTGTTCAGAGATGCACTCTGACTTATGGAATATGAGTATATTAGTCAGAGTTCTCCAGAGGAACAGAATCAATAAAATGTGTATCTATATATATAGAGGGTTTTATTTCAAGAAATTGGCTCATATAATTATGGAGGCTGCTAGTCCAAAATCTGAAGTCCAAGTTTGAAAGCTGTCTGGTAATAGAATTCCTTCTTGTTCAGAGGAGGTCTATCTATTGTTTTGATCAGGCCTTCAACTGCTTGGATGAGGCCTACTCACAGTATGGAGGGAAATTTGCTTTACTCCAAGTCCATTGATTTGAAGGTTAATCTCATCTAAAAACGTCCTCACAGAAACATCCAGAATAATATTTGGTCACATATCTGGGCATTGTGGCCCAGCCAGGTTGACACATAAAATTAACCATCACAGGGAGTCATGTGATGCCTGCATAGGATTAAATGCAAATAATTGACAGGACTGGTAACCTGATTCCATTGGCAGAAATGGTAAAAAATTTGAATACGTGTCATTATCTATATCTGTCAGCGCCAGTCAGATTAGACACTGGCTAAGTCTAATACTCACTATGTGTATATAATTTCCCTTCAATCTATGTAGAACAACTCTGTGTGGCCAAGTCTGTCTGCTTGGCATCAGACAGACCTAGTTTTGAGCCCTTGATTCCATTCTTTGCTTGCTGTGTAGATTTGGATGAGCTCCTTGAACTCTTTTTTTCTTTTTCTTAAATACTTCTTTATTCAGCTGCGTTGGGTCTTAGTTGAGGCGCTTGGGATCTTTCCGTGTGGCAAGGGCTCTCTAGCTGTGGCTTGCCAGCTCTGGGGGTCATGGACGGGGTAGTTGCAGCACTCAGGCTTCGTTGCTCCCCAGCATGTGAGATCTTAGTTCCCTGACCAGGAATTGAATCTGCATCCCCCATATTGTAAGGTGGATTCTTAACTGCTGGACAACCAGGTAAGTCCTGCCTTGAACTGTTTTTTTAGTTTTCCTCATCTAAAAATTATTTTCTTTAATGTGAGGATTAAGTTAGAAAATGTATATAAAGCACTTAGTACACAGTACCTGAAACATAGTTGATGCCCAATATGGGTTTTAGTAAACACACAACTTCAAAAAAGACTGAGTGCAAAATTATATTATAGTTCATAGTCATAAAGAGACAAACCACTGTGAAGTCATTTAGATATATTTTCCTTTGAAAAGTATGAGAAATGATAACATAACTCATCATTCCAGATTTTTATCTGATGTACACACACCATAATAGGGTTCCTGGAAGTGAGGCAGAAAAAAAGGGATCAGTTAGGTGGGGTGGGAGAACAGCTCAGATGTCTTAGCATTCACTAATCTTATGTCTGGGAACAGTTTCAGATTTGGGATAGTTACATGGATGTATTGGCAAAGAGCCCCTCTCTCCTTTAACTAAGTACAAATGACTCATTCCTAACCTTAATGAGGAAAGTGAGAAAGGAAGTGTGAGCCCAGCGTTGGCGGGAAGAGTCTACATACACTTTCTGCCTTTCAGCAATCGAGACTGTGGTGTATTGTACAAAGCCAGTCCCAGACTCCCCTCCTTTTGCAGGATAGAGGAAAACTGATGCTATTGAACCAGGGATTTATTCAGCTCAACATGATCAAGAGCCAGGGAAGAGATTAGCAGCAGTCGTAATTTTTATGAGCAGAGGTAGTCAGAGCTAGACATGTACTCCCCTGGATCATAACCTTGACCTTTGCCTCATCATCTTAATTATTTGCAGCACATCTTCTGGGCAGCTGCTAATATTCTGAGATCACCAGTCTGTGACTATCACAAACCATGTCCTTGTTAATCTGGTTTAATCCCAAGCTGCTTAAAAGACAGGGGATCCAAAATAGCAGTATTAAAATTTGGGAGGTGAAATTCCATTGCTTCCAACAGTGCTCTGCTACTGTTCCTAAGAAAGTTTTTAGACAGAATAGCCAATAAATATTTCCCCCTTTGTGCAATGTTCTTAGCTCTTTTCCTTATACTCATCACATCTTGCTTTGCTCTATTGATTACCTGGGTCCTACGATATTGGCATCAAGGTTCTGATGAGAACTACTTTGGATCTTTTGAATGTCTGGTCACCTTCTAAATACATCCACAAAAAACTGATAAGGATTTTTCAGAAACACTCCTCTGTTTCATGTTTTCCTGCTCTTAATAGAAAAATCACAAAACAATTGTGCCATGAACTAAGTGTACGATAATATCAGTTGGGGGTAAACATTTTACAACTCTACACAATTTTATCATCTTTTAGAAGGTAACTGATTATATTTTTGAGAGAAATCTCCCTTTAGAAGCATCAGCACATCGTTTGCTCTTATTGTTTTCGGGCATCTTTCTTCCTGTGTTCCTTCCTTTCCTACTACCCTTCAGCAAAGATAAGGTGGTACAGGAAAAAGGAAGAGCTGGGGGGTGAACCAGGAAGGAGATCAGTAGGACTTAATCTTCCACAGTCACATGGCATAACATTTGGACTCTGCAACTCTGATGGACTTTGTGGTATACAATCGAGTAGAACTACATCATCTCTAAGTCTCTCCTGGTCTGTAATCCCATGAACCCCAGAAAGTATAAACAAGGATGTTATCTTCTTCAAATGAGAAAGTGGCAGGGTTACATAATACACTGCTTCATCCAAGATTTAGGGCTACCCCTTAGTGGGACATAATTGTACCCATTTTTGAAGAACTGAGTATTTATGGACCTTTAAAAAATACAGACTATTTAAAATACTGACACAACTTGCTACTATCTTAAAGAATTGTCTTTCTTTTTTGCATTTTTTGGTGATTTTCACCCCTTCACGTACTTTTTTTAAAACCGGAAGTACAGTTTATTTGCAATGTTGTAATAATTTATGCTGTACAGTAAAGTGGTTCTGTGTTATCTATATTTATAATATTCTTTTCTATATTCTTTTCCATTATGGCTTATCACAAGATATTGAATATAGTCCACTGTGTTATAGGACCTTAGGACCTATATCCATAGGACCTTATCTATCCGTTCTATACACACTAGTTGGTATCTGCTAACTCCAAACTCCTATTCCATTCGTCCTCACCTCGCCTCCTCATGTTTTGCACTTTCTATTGTGGTTAAAAAGCACACACACCATAAAATTTACCACCCTAACCATTTTTAAGTGTACACTTCTGTGGTGTGAAGTAGATTCACACTGTTGTGAAACAAGTCTCCAGAACTATTATTCCACCTTGCCAAACTGAAATTCTATACTCGTTAAATAACTCCCCTTCCTCTGCTGCACCTCAGCTCCTGGTAGCCACCCGTTCTACTTTATTTCTGTGAGTTCACTACTTTAGATACCTTATGTAAGAGAAATCACACAGCACTTGTCTTTTCATGACTGGCTTATTCCACTTAGCATAATGGCCTCAAGGTTCATTCAAACTGTAACATGTGAAGGGCTTTCCTTCCTTGAAAGGCTGAATAATATTCCATTATATATGCATATCACCTTTTGTTCCTTCATCAGCCAATGGACATTTATGTTGTTTCCACCTCTTGGCTATTGTAATATTGTTGGTTTTGAAATATTGAAATTTAAATTTCACCTTCTGATTCACTCTGGTGGATTTAATAAACACAATATCATCTGTAAGACACATCTGACAATCAGGGAGCGTGTAGCAGGAGAAGAGAGCTGAAGGCAGAATCCTAAAGAATCCAAACCCCTTTAAGATGTCAGCAGATGAAGAAGAATGAGGCTGAGAAGGAAGCATCAGTGAGAAAAAAGAAGCCCAGGAGATGGGGGCATTTCCAAGGGGAAGCAGACAAATGTCAGAGATTGCAGGGAAGCCAAGTACGATAATGACAAAAGGGTGTCGGTAATAACAAAGCTGTTAGGATTGTTGCAATTTCAAAAGAGGCAAGATGTTTGATAAAAAGTGGGCAGAGAAGTGAGTGGGAAGGGAGAAGGTAGAGAAATCTGTTGAACACCACTCAGCATTTAGGCATGAACAAGGGGGAAGAGATTTAGAATCGTGAGAGGAAGATGTGGTGTTTTTTGTTTGTATTATTGTTTCTTAAGTTACAAAAGACTTGAGAATGTTTGCCAGTTATAACTGGCAGCTCTTTTAGACTATCCACCATCTGAACAGATTACAATAATTTTTTTATTTTTTTCATAATTTCGTGAGTCAAGAATTCAAGAAGGGCTTAGCTGGATGGTTTGGCTTTGAGTTAGGTAGTGTGTGAGACTGAGGGTCCACTTCCAAGAAGCTGCTTCACCCATACATGTGGCAGCTGGTGCCCCTTGGCACCTCTCTTTCCTCCAGGATCTCTCACAGAACAATCATACTCATTACATGATAACTCTCTTTCAAGAGTGATTATTCCAAGAGACTCAGATGGAAGCAGCAAGGTTTCTTTTGACCTAGGCTTGAAAGTCAGAGAATGTCACTTCCATCACTTTCTACTGGTCATGCAAGTCAGTAAGATCCGCTCATATTTAAGAAGAGTGAAGGAATAGACTGTACCTCTTTGGGGGATGGCATGAACCCAGAGAGAGGGAAGGATATGATGGTGGCCATCTTGGAAACAGGTGGAGAAAGAGGATTTGAAGTTATCCAGGGAACTAAACTTGCAGGAGTGGATGAGACTTTTGAGACTGGATATCCAAAGATGGGTACATTGAAAAATGTTTGTCAAGAGGAGTGAGTTCCTTTCATGACACTATAGTCCTTTAGACAGCACAACTGGAAGGTGACCTGAGGATATTTTTCAGTATGGTGCAAAGTCTCAGAGTTCAATCTACTTTTTTTCAAGCAACTATCCCTCCCTGAGATGAAGTTCAGGTACTTAGGGAGCCCTTTGCTAAGCCAAAGGGTACTGTGGAGGGTCACAGGTAAATATACTAAATGATCTACTGCCGTTCATTGATCTTCCAAACCCTCCCATCTCAAGTGCATGCTGAAGTACCTCTGTGGTCCAGTCATTCTTGCTGTCTGCCCACCTACATTTAGGAGTGTAACTTTCTAATAAAGATAGTGTTCTGTCTCTCTGAACGGAAGTGTCATGTACAGTTCCCAGAGTGAAGCTATCTACTCCATTTACTACTGATGTGATCTTGGGGCAAATTGCTTGACCTCCCTGACCATCAGTTCTCCCATCTTTACCACAGGCAGCAATAACCTCACCATAATCTCAAAGGCTTGTTGTAGGAATAAAATAATTCATGAAAAGAGGCACTCCATAAGTGCTCAACAAAGAGATGTATTTTTTTTTTAATTAAAACTGTATGTCTACAGATGAGCTTCTCAGTTTCATCTTTGGGTGGGAAGAAGTTCAGATCACTTAACAGCCAAAGGCATGTGCTGGAAAAGCTGGAAATCACGATGACTCACTCTCTACAAATGCTGCACTTTGAACAGACTGGAATTTTACCTCGTGTGCCACAAAAGCTTTACAAGCTTCTCCAAGGACTAGTTTACAAGGAGAAAGTTTCTTGAGCACTTACATAAGACAATAAAGCTCACTGAATCATAGGAGTAAGAAAGGGACTTTGAGAGTCTGTCTAGTCTGCTGCCACCTAAGCCACCAGACATGTGAGAATCTGCCTTTGTGCAGACATCTCCCTCCTTTTCCAGCCAGCCTTGCCCTCTGAGGACCCAGCTGAGCTCCTGGAACCCTGGTCTTGCCTGAGTGAGAGCCCCAGGCCTCTTTGTCACCCAGAAGCAAAGTTGGAACAATGGTGTTCACCAATCTCTGGCCTGATTTTAAAATAAGATATGACAATAGAGCACTTTGACTAGCATTTTTATAAATACTGTAAAAAAATCTTCCTTAGGCCAATTCCAAGAATGTAGGACCTTGTGCTAGTGAGTAGTAATGCGGAACTGACTTGATCTTTTGTTTTGGCTGCCACATACCCATGGCATTTGTAACCACCGTATAGGTTTCCCAGCCATCCCCTGAACCCTTCATAATATTCAGGTTTCTGCAGCTAGGGTCTTTCTCCACATGACGCTCTGAACACTCCCAGAGCCTGATTGCCCTCAAGAGTCCCAGTTAGACAGAATCTGAGCTCCAAGTTTCCTTGGTGCCGGTTTCATCTCCTGCCCTTGCCATGAAAGTTCAAGGGACTCAGGTGGATCCTCCATGGTTTCCCTCCAGCCTGGGCATGACCAGGGCCTCTTCCTTCCCCACCTGCTAGATAGGGTTTCCTGACCCTTTCTTTCCATTCTCACACTCTTCACACCCAGTTAACTCTCATAAAGACAGAGAGTTTTCATGTATGCTTAACTTTTTTTTCTTACTGCATAAAAAGGGAAGAAGCCCTGATTCTAGCTCTTAATCCAAAATGATTCTGACTAGACTGTCAGGAAAGGGGAATGAAACGATGGGGGTTGGGAGTGGGTGTGTGCATCTTCTTTATTCATCTGTTCATGGACACTTAGGTGGTTTTCATGTTGTAGCAATTATAAATAATGCTACTGTCAACATTGGGGTGCATGTATCTCTTCAAATCAGTGTTTTGTTTTTTTTTTTTTCAGATATTTACCCATGAGTGGAACTGCTGGTTCATATGGTGTTCTATTTTTAGAGTTTTAGAGAAAACTTCGTACTATTTTTCACAGCCGCTGCACCAATTTACTTTCCCACCAACAGTCTCAGAGGGTTCCCTTTCTCCCTTATCCTTATCCTTGCCAACATTTGTTATTTACATTCAGATGATAGCCTCTCTGACAGGTGAGAGGTGATATCTCACTGGGGTTTTGAAGTGCATTTCCCTGATGATTAGCCATGCTGAACCTTTCCACGTGCCTGTTGCCCATCTTCAGTCCCTCCTTGGAAACATGTCTATTCAGTTCTTCTGCTCATTTTAAAATTGGATTGTTGGTTCTTTAATGTTGAATTTTATGAGCTGTTTATATATGCTGGCTGTGGGTGTGTGTTAAGTCACTTAAGCCGTGTCCGACTCTTTTCAACCCCATAGACTGTAGCCCGCCAGCCTGCCAGGCTCCTCCGTCCATGGGATTCTCCAAGCAAGAATACTGGAGTGGGTAGCCATACCTTTCTCCAGGAGATCTTCCCGACCCAGGGATCGAACCCACATCACTTGCAGCTCCTGCATTGCAGGTGGATTCTTTACCACTGTGTCCCTGGGGAAGTCCATATATGTTGGTTACTACCCCCTTATTGGTCATATCATTTGCATATATTTTCTCTCATTCAGTAGCTTGTCTTTTCATTTTGTCAGTGGTTTCCTTTGCTTTGCAAAAGCTTTTACATTTCATCAGGTCCCATTTGTTTATTTTTGCTTTTATTTCCTTTGTTTTAAGAGATAGATTCCCCAAAATATTGCTCCAATTTATGTCAAAGAGTGTTGTGCCTATGTTTTCCTCTAGGAGTTTTATGGTATCTGATCTTACATTTAGGTCTTTAATTCATTTTGAGTTTATTTTTGCATATGGTGTTAGAGAATGTTCTATGCAGCTGTCTAGTTTCCCAGCACCACTTACTGAAGAGATTGTCTTTTCTTCATTGTATATTCTTGCCTCCTTTGTCATAGATTAATTGACCTTAAGTGCACATGGGTTTATTTATGGGCTCCCCCATGAATTTTTAATATCTGAGATACATTGCAAATGTTAGTGTAGTGTGTGTATATCTGTGTGTTTTTTTGGTATAAAGTACACTTTTATGTGTAAAGCACAGACACACATACAGCACACTAACACTCTCCCCAAATAACTGTTTCACCCCTGCTGAAAACACACGCTCTAGAACCAGATCAAGACAAGGCAAGTAATTACTTTAGGAGATGAGGAAGCCTCAGTGGAGGGGACAGTGAGACAGGAAGGAAGCCAGGAGAGTATGAATTAGAGCAGGTTCCTGCTGGCCTTTCACCTACCAGGGGTGCTCTGGGGGTCAGGGTGCAAGCCCCACTTCCGGGATACCTTGCCTGCGGGGCCAGGTATATACCCAGCCGCTTTCATCAGTTGCTGGTTGTGGATAGTTCCCAACCACATCCTTGCTGAAGGATGTTAATTCTCCAGCAATTTAATTTTGCCCCTTGCTCTGGCAGAATGGCCATAGAGGACAGAGAAAGTCTCCAGGTAGAGTCATGTGTGTGGCAGCACCAGTTAACTGCGGTGCTCATCCAGGGCACAGAAAACCCTAAGTGCTGGTGGGCTCTGGGCTGGGCACTGACATTCGCTCTGTTGTTTATTTATTTAATTTTGGAGAGACTTTATTTTCTAGAACAGTTTTGGGCTCACAGCAAAATGGAACGGAAAGTACAGAGAATTCTCATATACTCCCTGCCCTCGACACATACGTAACCTCATTCATTATCAATATCCACCAGCAGAGTGGTCCATTTGTTACAATAAGTAAACCCACACTGACTCACCATTACTGTCCAAAATTCATTGTTTACTTTACATAGTTACATACATTACACATGTTAATTTACATGGTTCACTCTTGGTGTTATATGTCCCCTGGGTTTTGACAAATATGCAGTGATACAGACCTGGCATTATAATATCATACAGAATAGCTTCATTTCCCTAAAAGTCCTCTTTGCTCTGCCTATTTCATCCCTCCCTCCCTGTTGCATTATTTTTTGTTTCCTTCTAGTTCAAGTTACCATGTTACACAATTTGTACATAGTTATAATCACAATCATGGTGGGGGTATAATTTTGTACTGTGCTTTCTTTCAATTGAAGTATTTTTTTCTGGTTGGTAATTTTTTTATAATTATAGATTTTAAAAACTGCATAATTTTGTTTCTTATGCATATACTGTAACTCCTATGACTATTTCCTTATTATTTTTAGCATGTCATTTATTTCCATTTTTCCTGCTATTATAAATAAATAAATAAATTGCTAGAAAGACAAAACTAGAAGGCATTCACTAAAACACAGCAAAATGTTAATAGTGGTTCTCTGTATATGATAGAATTCCAGGCAATATTTTTTTGTTCTGTCCATTTTTCTATAATTGTTTTTATAGCAGGCAAAACAGCAGGTTTATGTATTAATTGACTAGGCCAAACCTAGTTGGTCAATCAAATGCTAATCTTGTTGCTGTGAAAGTATTTTCTAGATGTGCTTAACATCTAAAAATCAGTAAACTTTCTGTAGAGGAGATTATCCTCAATAACCTGGATATACCTGATGCAATCAGCTGAAAGACCTTAGGAGCAAAACTGAGGTTTGTGTGAAGAAGAAGGAATTCTGCCTTGGACTGAAGCCTCGGCTTCTGCCTGAGATTCCAGCCTGCCCTTTCTGACAGCTTGCCCTATGTATTTTGGACTTGCCTAGCCGTCTCATAGTCACAGAGGCCAATTCCTTCCTATAAAAGTATTCCCTTTGATCATTACCTTAATGATCCAATAATCTCTCACTCTCCGTTACCCCCCCCCTCCAAAAAAAGACACAGCAAAGAACATCTTAAGGCATATAGACTTACCCCCTTATTTGTACTTTTTGTCTTCCCAGTATTGAGATTTCTGGCTGTGGCATGAACATATTTAACTAACATACACATTCCTTATTACAAATCCCAAATAATTGGTATAATGAACCCAGGAGTCAAATTTAAAAATGAGCCAGATGGTCATGTAATGAGGTGTTGATCTAAAATGGGTCCTGAAACATCTCTAGAAATGTAATAAGATGGAAAAAATTGTGTTCACCAGGAGCCCTCTCAAGGAGATTGCTGTGTGTGACTAGAAGAAATAATTTGTTAAATTGCTCGGGCTGGGGGCAATGAGACTTCCAAAGAGAGTGATCAAAGAGAAGCTAATGGTGCCTAAACTTCCCTCTAAAAGTTGTGGTGGTTCCAGTTAATTGTCAGAACCTTTTGTGGGCTGCAGTGTGTTAGTTTGAACCAGAGATGAACTGAAAGGTGGCATAGTTCTGTTTCAGTAGGCAGCGGACCCCCATGAATTCCTTGGTCTATTCTTTAAGAAATTTGAACACATATTTAAACAAATGTTTGCTGAACGGAGTGCCAAAAAGTCTGCTTGAGTTGTCCACTTATCTGGGCCACTGTTATGGACTTCAAGTTGAAACTTGAATTAAGTTGTAAACCATATGCACTATATGCTTATTGCCTTGGAATTACAGGGGCAAATGTTATGACATTTTTAGGGTTTAGAGAAGAGAGAGTTGCACAGAGGTGGTGCTATGGAGAGCCTGAATCCCAGAAGATTCCATAAAAGATGTGGGGTTTCAAGAACTGTTCTCCATTTATTCAAGAAATATATTTCAGGTACCAGGCACCAGGCATCATACTAAGAGCTATGGGTACAGAAGTAAGAGAGACAGTGATGGATACTCCTCCCAATGGAGTCTGGAGATAAATCAGGCAGGAACTTCATGACGATTACACACATAATTATTTCACAGTAAGCCTAGTGAAACAAGCACACACGATGCCATGAGGACATACAATGAGTGAACAGATTTGGATGAGTCAGAAAGGCGGAGGCAGCTTTGCAGAAGCAGGAGGTGTTTTGGTAGGACTGACAGATGGAGCTGACTTTTCTTAAGGTGCACCAGAGTCCCTGAATTAGAAGTGAGAGAGAGAGGGAGAAAATGTGTGTGTGTGTGTGTGTGTGTGTGTGTGTGTGCTCACACATGTGAAGAAAGAGCAGATAGGAGATAGATGGAGGAAGTCAGTACTTGTAGCTATTCATCTTGATATTTAGAAAGACCACCTAATCTTATCTTAGCAAGTAGCTGAAGGAAGACAGCAAATAACAGTAGGAATATAAGGAACTTAAGAATTGGTGCTTTTGAACTGTGGTGTTGGAGAAGACTCTTGAGAGTCTCCTGGACAGCAGGGAGGTCCAACCAGTCCATTCTAAAGGAGATCAGTCCTATGTGTTCATTGGAAGGACTGATGCTAAAGCTGAAACTCCAATACTTTGGCCACCTCATGCGAAGAGTTGGCTCCTTGGAAAAGACCCTGATGCTGGGAGGGATTAGGGGCAGGAGGAGAAGGGGACGACAGAGGATGAGATGGCTGGATGGCATCACTGACTCGATGGACATGAGTTTGAGTGAACTCTGGGAGTTGGTGATGGACAGGGAGGCCTGGCGTGCTGTGACTCATGGGGTCACAGAGTCGGACACGACTGAGCGACTGAACTGAACTGAACTGATGAGGAACTTTCTGATGCCTTAAATAGTTCTTGTCTCAGCAGGTGCTTACTGAAGGCTAAGTGAAGGAATGCTCTTGGATCAAAGGAATGGAAATCTTCTCAGTAAGCTGCAATAAATGTTAATTCTAAAACATTTTTATTAACATAAATGTTAATTCCAAAACATTTTTTCTTCCAAGAAAACATAACTTTTCTTGAAAGAGAAGTTATGAGCAACCCAGACAGCATATTAAAAAGCAGAGACATTACTTTGCCAACAAAGGTCCGTCTAGTCAAAGCTATAGTTTTTCCAGTAGTCATGTATTGGATGTGAGAGTTGGACTATAAAGAAAGCTGAGTGCCAAAGAATTGATGCTTTTGAACTGTGGTGTTGGAGAAGACTCTTGAGGACTCTCAAGAAGATCCAACCAGTCCATCCTAAAGGAAATCAGTCCTGAGTATTCATTGGAAGGACTGATGCTGAAGCTGAAAACCAATATGTTGGCCATCTGATGTGAAGACCTGACTCATTGGAAAAGACCCTGATGCTGGGCAAGATTGAGGGCAGGAGGAGAAGGGGACGACAGAGGATGAGATGGTTGGATGGCATCACCGACTCAATGGTCATGGGTTTGAGTAAGCTCTGGGAGTTGGTTATGGACAGGCAAGCCTGGCATGCTGCAGTCCATGGGATCACAAAGAGTTGGACACAACTGAGCAACTGAATTGAAGTGAAGGAAAAATTGCCTAGGAGCCCTAATATGTGACAGGCACTGTAGTAGGTGCTTTATCTAAAATTTCTCAATCATTCCAAGATGACATCGCTACCCCAAAGGAAAAAGGAGGGAACCTCAGTCTAGAGATTTTTAAGAACTTACTCAAAGTCATAGACCTTAATACAAAAGCTAGATGTTTGCTGTAATTACAATGGATATAAGAATACAATCAATAATTTTGGAAAGAAGCCAACTATGAATTGAATACTTATACTGCATGTAACCCATCCCTGTAGTATGTTTTGGAATTAACATTTATCCGTAGCTTACTGAGAATTCCATTCCTTTGATCCAAGAGCATTCAGAGAAGAACAAGTAATTAACAAAAATAAATGGTTGGATGAGATGTTTTAACTTTGCTTTCAGACTTTTGTTGACAAGGTACCTTCTGTTCTTCTATTATTTCTAATTTTTTTGCCTCAACTGTAACTCTTAACTAGATGTTTTAAAAATGGTTTTGGCCCTTAATTTATTTTAAATGGAGTAAACTCTATAAAAGTGAAAGTCACTCAATCATGTTTGACTCTTTGCGACCTTATGGACTGTCGCCTGCCAGGCTCCTCTGTCCATGGGATTCTCCAGGCAAGAAAACTGGTCCTGATCCAGGGATCAGACCTGGGTCTCCTGCATTACAGGCAGATTCTTTACCATCTGAGCCACCTGGGAAGCCCAAAACTTTTATAAAGTCCCTCTAATCAAAGAGAGCCTTGGGTTTTTGTCTTGCTGAATCTACTAAGATCTGACCAGGGTGGGCTGGGGATAGTTGGTATGTTAGATGGGCTTTGACAAGTTGGGAGATATGCTTTGACATTTCTGGGAAGCCCACTGCTCTACATTTTTAGGGCTCTTGTTTGTCTGCTGTAAATAATTATCCTGGGCTTCAAAGTTTATCCTCAGTCTATTCTTGTGAATTAGGAATACCAGTAAAAGTTTTTGACTGCAAATAACACACTGACTCTGGTTAACTTAAGCAGAGAAGGAATTCACTAGAAGGCTATCAGGGAGCTCTGAGAGTGAACTGCAAGCCCAGTTGACAAACGAGTAGAAACCAAGGTTTGTAAGAAGGCCAGATACCACCCTGGCACTATCACCACTTCTACAAAGTGGGTTCCAAACTCTCCTTCCATCTTTGAGTCACTTGCTCCAGATTAAAAATTCCAGGTGGAATTCTGCCATACCTGATGAGCCAAGCTTAGATTATCTGTCAAAGTCCCAGCTGCTGCTACTGAGAGTAAGCAGGAGTGTTTTGGATTTCCACAGTACAAGGTACAGCTAGCAGTACAGTGAGGTACAAAATTGAAGGAGACATTCACTCTCAAGGTCTTCAGTTCTCAAACAATTAACAATTTTCAGCAAGAATAAATTTTAATTTTAGGATCTTCAAATTCAGCCAAATATTTCATGGATGAACTGAAATTTGCACATAAACAAAAATACTACACCATGCAGCTTGCAATCTGTTTCATTGTCTTAAATTTTAAACACAAATGAAAGCTCTGTGTGGTCAAATAGAATTGAAATCATGCATTTTTCTGTTTCTTTGTCTAGGCAACCGCTCTGCTATCTTTGCTTATTTCCAATCTGTTTAAATGTAGGAATGTGTTGTATCACAGTAATTAGGGATACAAAATGTGTGGAAAAGGGACCTTGGCTGATTTTGAACTGTCACAAACACACTTTCCAAAGAACACCTGTGGCTGAGTCCAAGTGTGTCATGAGCCACAACAACACACACAATCATTCAGAACTTGTCGGGAGAAGTGTTTTATTATCAACACGGTTTAAATTGTCAGCATTGGTGATAAGCAGCAGCAGACTGGCTTGTTGTCAGTTTTATTATTGTTTTTATGTTCTCTGTAGTAGTGTACCCCCCAATTGCCTGCACCCTCTCTCTCCCATCACCCCACCATTGTATACCACTGCGTGGACCATCACACAGGAAGCTGGTCATAGAAGCTGACTCAGGAGAGGAACAATGGATACAGTGGAAGGAAAGGAGACTTGATTTGTACCAGGTCCATAAATTATTAATAACTATCCCAAAGACAAAGATAAAACAAGATGATTTCATAGGGCTGTCTTGGCTCCAGTCCCTTCTTATGCTGAAGCCCAGTGGGTATGAACCAGCCGGCAGGCTGTGAGCCCGGAACTGTGTGGTCCAGTTGGCTGCCCCCAGCTCGGCGCTGGCAGCTACCTCCGAGGTGGATGCCTGTGGCCCTGCAGGCAACAGGGGCAGAGAGATTGTCAGTTCAGTGCACAGGCAATGCGGCTGTGAGAAAGACAAGGAAAAATACACAGTCTGCCCAAGTTGTGCCCTCATCTCTGAAAGATGGGATTCTACTGATCAAGATCAGATTCCTATCCTAGAAGCAGATCTTCCGCTAATTAGGCACATTAGCTTTGTGCAAGTTCGGGTGTAAAATAACTTTCATTTCGCTCATCTCAGAAGATGGGGCTGATAAGGGCAAGTGGATCTGGCCCTCATAACAAGAGCTATGATATTCAGTTCTTCAGGAAGACATTCCCAGTGCTGCAGCTGGACTCGCCCCCGAACGATGATTTTATAAAGACTGTTCTTTTTTAATCTTTTCAACTTCATTAGAGAATACAAGAGTTGCCTAAACCTACCCCTAACCCCAGACGAACAGACATAACGAATTCCCAGACGCACAGACTTGGCAATGACTGCTTCATCCCCGAAAAGTTGCTTTGCACTAAGCGTTTCTGACACTAATGTTCATGCTTAAGCAAACACATTACTTAGACAGAGAATGGCTCTGTCAGCCTGCCCAGGCTGCTCGGCACCATGGGAGTTGCAGCTGCACAGGGTCTCATTCAACCAGGCTTGGGGATCCAGTCCCAGAGACACATACAGAGACCCTCAGGTTCACACGCTTTTACACGTCACACACAATTGGCATCAAACAGCTGACTTCCAGAACTTCCTAGGGACAGAGAGAAAACTTGACTGATTATTAATAAGCCTGAAATATTTGTGTCATTCTTTCTTTTTCTCTTTCCTTTTCTTTCTTTCTCTTTCCTTGACATGAAAATATCTACATTTGTGACAAAAAGACCCTGTTGGAGAATCAAAGGATTTCTAGAGAAAATTCTATTTGGGACCATTTCTTAATCTTTTCCACTGAAGTTGATTTCTTGGAGCATTTGTGTTCACATTAGCATTTCGGTCTGGGGCTATGAATTATGCTGTCAGAGGGAGTTTCAAACTGGGTTTGTTACCTGGATACCCACAAATATGCTTGGTCTGTTTGTATAAATCTGAAAAACCTTCCTTGTCCTTAGGAAACCGGGCCGTTCTACATATTAGGAAGAGGACAGTGAGTCCAAGCTCCTGTCGGTGCTCTGGGCCATTAGGGGAACAGTGCCTGGATAAATAACTGTAGCACGGAGACCAATCCATTCTGGACTGGGTGGCTTTATTCCATTCATAAGGAAGTAGACTTCTCTGCCTGGAGAAACAGGATTGGGTGCACCATTAGACATGCCTAAGGACAAGCTTAAGACTAAGTCATGTCTGCTTACAGTCACAACCATCGTTACTAAGAAGTTCCTCCACGTGGTGCACACGATACCAGAAAACAGCCCAGCTGTTGATGTACAGACAAGACACAGGAACCAAAGAGACAAGAGCAAAGCAGGCACTGGAGGGATGACAGCATTATTTTATGGCGAAAATCGTGGACCACCTGCACACTGAGGGGGGCTACCAGGAGACTTGCTTTGAGATGATTCCACCCATTCTTCTCTCATCGGGTCAGACTCCAGCACGTGCTTCTGATGATGCCCCACATATGTCATTTTCACTCTCTTCATAGCCCGCTTCCCCGCAGCCCCACTCCTGGCAGCCGCCTGGGAGTGAGGGTGACCACATTAAGCTCAGGACCATGGGAGGCACCAGACTCCCAGCAGCCTGGTGAAGAAGATGCCTCTGAGGGCTTTCTACCCTTAGAGCACGCCCCAGATGGCTGTTAATCTCCATCACCCAAATCCCTCCAGGTTAAGGCCCCCAGGATAAACTCCCATAAAAGGAAGGGGAAGAACGGCAGCCCACACTGAGGGGGCCAGCTGCTGGAGTGTCGGTTCCTTGCTGCTGGTGCCAGGCAGATGTTCCACTCGTCGCCTCTGCTCACTCATTTCCTCCTCTTCTCACAGCAGCTTGATTTTATCTAGTTCAGGGTGTCTTCAAGTATGATCCAGGGTCCACTGACAGAAAGGTCATCTAGAGCACATGGTAACATGTAGGTTCAGAATCTCTGCGTGTGGGGCCCATGCATTTGTTCTTTGAGCAGGTACTTCAGATGATTTTCATGCACACAAAAACTTGAGAACCACTGGAGTTCTTTGGCCACTTCATTTCTATTTTTTAATTCACTAATTAATTTTTAATTTACCTTACTGAAGTATAATTGGCTTACAATGTTGTGCTAATTTCAGCTGTACAGCAAAGTGACTCAGTTTTATATATATGTATATATACATACACTTTTTCGTATTCTTTTCCATTATTGTTTATCACAGGATATTGAATATAGTTCCCTCTGCTATACAGGAGGATTTTGTTGCTCATCCAATCTATAAATAATAGTTTGCATCTGTTGTCCTGAAACTCCCAATCCATCCTTGGCAATTACCAGCCTGTTCTCTATGTCCATGGGTCTGTTTCCGCTTCATTGATAAGTCTGTGTCATATCTTAGATGCCACATATAAGGGATATCATATGGTATTTGTCTTTCTCTTCCTGATTAACTTCACTTAGTAAGATAATCTCTAGGTCCACCCATGTTACTGTAAATGGCATTCTGTCATTTTTTTATGGATGAGCAGTATTCCACTGTATATATGTTTATTTGGACCCCAGAAGAACTGAATAATCATTCATCAGTTTACACACCACTGTCATTATCCACTTAGTCTCTTTACTAAAGTATAACTGCCATACAAAATACTGCTTATGTTCAAAGTATACAATTTCTATAAGTTTTGATATATGTATATATAGACAGATGTGTATGTATATCACCACAATCAGGATAAACTAAATGCTTCCCATTCCCTTCTCCAACATGGGTACTTACCTGAACTTCTACGTATCTTTCAATCTACCTCCACACATTAGATATATATTCTTAAAAATATTCTGTGTTGCCACGTGTGTGTGTGTGTGTGTGTGTGTGCTCTTACTTCACAAAAATGGTTCTGTGCTATGGAATGCATTCTGCTTCTTACCTATTTTCTTCATCATTAGGCTTTGGCGACCCATCCTTATTACTCTATGCAAATCTCCTTTACTACCTCTCACTAGCCTAGTGGCCCATCCTGTTTATGTTTATGCTTAATGAAGTCACTGCTTTATTAATAAACACTAGGTTGCCTCCAAGTCCTTGCTAACACACACACACGCACACATGTTCGTGCACCATGATGAACATCCTTAACGTGTATCTTTACGATCTTCATATTCAAGTTTCGCTGGGCACATAGTCAGGGCTGAGACTGCATCTTCTACTTCTCTAGAACTGATTGCAGAGTAGTTCCACCAGTTCACACTCCATTAGCAGTGTACCTCGGCTGTACTTGATAGTATCTAGCTTTCTGAGAAGTGACCTCACATTGATGCTTTAATTTGCGTTTCTCTGATGGCTAGTGATGATAGGAATCTCTATAAACGTACTGGCCATTCAGAGGTTTCCCTTTCTATCGGTGAAGTCCCCTCTTACCATGCACCAAATTCCAGTCAATAGCTAGGTCTATTTCTGGGTTCTCTATTCTGTTCCATTGATTAACTTGCCTTTTTCCCTTTTTAAAATCATATCTTTGTGATATATCTTAATATCTAGTATGGCATCTTTTTATTTACTTTTTAAAATTAGCTGCTTGTGAATGTTTATTCTTCTATACACAGCTTAAAACCAGTTTTTCAAAGTCCCTCAAATTGTAGGAAGGGTATTTTACTGAAATTACATTGGATCTATAATTTGTAAAACAGTGATATTCTTAAAATACTAAACCATACCATATAATTGAAGTAACACACCATTTTTTTCAGGTCATTGTTTATGTTCATTCTTGGAATTTAATTTTTTTTTTTTACAAAAAAAGTCTTGTGCATTTTTGTTAGATTACTTCCTAGACAATTAAGAAATTAAAATTTTCCCTTCCCAATTCCTCTGTTATTCTTATTTTTACTTGACTAGACTGTTCCTTCACCCCAATCTTTTAACTTCTTATTTTTTATGGCTTCTTGGTCTCTCTGCTTTCCCGGCTTCAGCCCTCACTCTTCTACCTCTTCAATTCTACTTCCTCATCCCATTCCATTGACTTGTAGCTACTTGGTTACTAGGTTTGACAATTTAGAAATTCTTTGTTCAGTGGGATTTAGAGGTGTTACCTACAGCCAAGTCTGACATGTAGCCCAGGATGCCAATGAGGCTTATGTCTGAGGTAAAACTGTAACTTGTCTGGGGGTAAAAACAGGATCTTTGACCTGCTTACTCAGCTCTAGGTCATGGAATTGACATGAAATTGGATTTGTTTCATAGTGAATCAGAAAAAAAAAATTTGGCTCCTACAATGTAAAATTCAAATCATACTCGTGTAAATAATGAAAGCATTTATGATCTCACATAACAGGAAATCTGGAGGCAGTGCCAGGCTTGGTAGAGAAGTTCAATGAGGTCATGTTGGCCTTTCTTCAGGCCTTTCCTTCATGGTTGCAAGATAGTTGCCAGGGTTCTAAACATAACAGCCTCACTTTACCACATCTAAGAAGTGAGAGGTTGCGGGTACAAGAGGCTAAAGACAGCTCCCTCCTTATACTTTTTTTCTCCTTCCATCAAGGACAGAAATCTTTCCCAGAAGCCTGCTAGAGATATCTTTCTAGCTCATTAGCCAGAACAATGTGGCAATCCATTGCTGGACAAATGGAATAAGATTGCCATGATTCATCTAGACCAATTCATGATTTAGTCTCCACACTGGGCATTACGCCAACCAAACAAAATTAATGTTCTGGAAGCAGAGAACACATGGGGAATGGCCCTTGGGTAGAAAACTAACAAAGGTTCATGGTGTGAATGGGAAAATACTTGAGGCAATATCATCCATGTTCTTCAATTATAGGGACTTGAAGTTGGAGTTTCTCACTTATGGATTTAGCAATATTGATCAAGTACCTGTTACAGTGGGCACTGGAAATACCCTGATGAACAATTTAAGAAACTGTCATGCTGTAATATTGTATGGGAGGAAACATTAAATGAATGTTCCCATAAAAATATAAGGTTACCAATTTAGTGAAGTGTTATGAAGGACAGGCACGGGGAACTAGGGGAGTAGATAAGGAGGACACCTATTCTGAAGCAGCAATAATTCTTTTATATCTCAGTGAGGAGACAGGCAGGTGCTGGGAAGATTAGGGGCCCAGCAGAAGCCTACCATTGTCATGAAATGAGAGGAGCCTCAAGGCAAGTAGCTGGGGCTCTATAATTCAGTGGTGGGCTCCAGCCTGTTGAGCCCTAATAGCCAGACAGAAACAAGGGCATATTACTGCTTACCAGTCCAGGGAGCAGACTTGTTTAGCTATCTCACAGCAGAGATCAAAGGGAACTAAAAGAAGCTAGATGGATTTAAGGACCTTGTCTCTCCTCTCTGCCACAAGGTTCCTGACCCACAGACCTCTCCTCAGGTATCCAGATACATCTTGGAGGAAAGAAGCAAAGGCCTAACATTTATTCCCAAAGAACTGAGATCTCTAAAGAAATACTCGAGGTATTAAGTCTGTATAAAATGAATGGATTGGGCAAATATTAAAGTTCTTTTCACACTTCTCAGCAGATACTGTGAGGGGAACTAGAGCACATAACTAAAAATTAAACACATTTTTACTGCAACTGAGTTAGTGAGAGTATATTTGAATTTCTCAAAACGACATTGTGAGGAAAGTACTATTATTGACTCCATTCTGTAGACAAGGAAATTGAAGCTTAAATAAGATAAGTAACTTATCTAACCCCTGAGAAGGAAATGGCAACCCACTCCCATATTCTTGCCTGGAGAATTCCATGGACAAATGAGCCTGGCAGACTACAGTCCACGGGGTCACAAAGAGTCAGACACCACTGGGCGACTCTTACTCATTCACTCAACTTATCTAAGGACATGTAGTTAATAAGTGTCTGATCCTGAATTTGAACCCAGTGTGACTTCAAAAACTTCATGCTTTTAAACACCTGTACCTCTATAAGGTGTTAAGGGCAAAAATAAGTACAGATAAACTTTCAAGATTATGTGGAGAAGTAAAAGACGACTTCTAGAAATGGAGGACCCAAGAAAACTTATGGAAGACAAAGCGATTGATTCCACCTTATCATCACTGTTGTCCATCTTTCCCTTTTTAAAATCCAACAGTAGTGAGTTGTCAGTCCTTGGCTAACTTCACATCTGAGTCACTTATGTGTTTCTGTCTGCTTTCTTTGGGTGTTTCCATTCATGTGATCCTGTCTTTTGGTAGCCCCAGTACATTTGAGTTGAGTGCATGACATTATGTGTACTAAGTCATACAGACTTCAGATGACCTCTTTTTTCAGAAGGGATTTACCATCCCCACGTAGTCCAGATGGAATGGCAGCTGATCATGTTATTCCAATTAGTGATTTGCTGAGTCAAGTTTGAGTTATAGCTTTGGTAAGTCTCAGTCTTCCACTGGTTCGTCTCTGACTTCCTGGACTTTCAACAAAAAGCCCATTGTATTCTGCAAGGCCCCACCCGCAGCGGGTAAGAAACTCTAATCAGAGTCTTACAGGACTGCTGAAAAAGTTCAGCTTTTCAGTGGCAGGTTTTCCACTTGCATTTTAAAACCCCTGCTCTGAACAGCCAGCCCCAGCATTAGGCAAAAGTTCTCAGAGGGAAACAGGCTGTGTGCTTGAGGGCTTTCCAAGTATTTCACCAAAACTCTGCTGGTTTCCCTTGATCCTTTGCAGCCCTCTGCCAGACTGCACTGCATCCTACCTTGGGATTCTCAGTTCAGTTCAGTTGCTCAGTTGTGTCTGACTCTTTGTGACTCCACGGACTGTAGCACGCCAGGCCTCCCTGTTCATCACCAGTTAAGAAGAGGTGGCAAGAATATACAGAAGAAGTATACAAAAAAGATCCTCACAATCCAGATAATCACGATGGTGTGATCACTCACCAAGAGCCAGACATCCTGGAATGTGAAGTCAAGTGGGCCTTAGGAAGCATCACTACGAATAAAGCTGGTGGAGGTGATGGAATTCCAGTTGAGCTCTTTCAAATCCTGAAAGATGATGCTGTGAAAGTGCTGCACTCAATATGCCAGCAAATTTGGAAAACTCAGCAGTGGCCACAGGACTGGAAAAGGTCAGTTTTCATTCTAATCCCAAAGAATGCTCAAACTAGCACACAATTGCACTCATCTCACACTGTAGTAAAGTAATGCTCAAAATTCTCCAAGCCAGGCTTCAACAGTACATGAAATATGAACTTCCAGATGTTCAAGCTGGTTTTAGAAAAGGCAGAGGAATCAGAGATCAAATTGCCAACATCCGCTGGATCATCGAAAAAGCAAGAGAGTTCCAGAAAAAACATCTACTTCTGCTTTATTGACTATGCCAAAGCCTTTGACTGTGTGGATCACAACAAACTGTGGAAAATTCCGAAAGAGATGGGAATACCTGACCACCTGACCTGCCTCCTAAGAAATCTGTATGCAGGCCAGGAAACAACAGTTAGAACTGGACATGGAACATCAGACTGATTCCAAATCAGGAAAGGAGTAAGTCAAGGCTGTATATTGTTACCCTGCTTATTTAACTTCTATGCAGAGTACATCATTAGAAACACTGGGCTGGAGGAAGCACAAGCTGGAATCAAAAGGTTGCTGGGAGACATATCAATAACCTCAGATATGCAGCTGACACCACCCTTATGACAGAAAATGAAGAAGAACTGAAGAGCCTTGATGAAAGTGAAAGAGGAGAGTGAAAAAGTTGGCTTAAAATTCAATATTCAGAAAACTAGGATCATGGCATCTGGTCCCATCATTTCATGGAAAATAGATGGGGAAATAATGGGAACAGTGACAGATTTTATTTTGGGGGGCTCCAAAATCACTGCAGATGGTGACTGCAGTCATGAAATTAAAAGAAGCTTGCTCCTTGAAAGAAAAGTTATGACGAACCTAGACAGCATATTAGAAAGCAGAGATATTACTTTGCCAACAAAGGTCCGTCTAGTCAAAGTTATGGTTTTTCCGGTAGTCATGTATGGATGTGACAGTTGGACTATAAAGAAAGCTGAGTGCCAAAGAATTGATGCTTTTGAGCTGTGGTGTTGGAGAAGACTCTTGAGAGTCCCTTGTGCTGCAGGGAGATCCAACCAGTCCATCCTAAAGGAAATCAGTCCTGAATATTCATTGGAAGGACTGATGTTGAAGCTGAAACTCCAATACTTTGGCCATCTAATATAAAGAGCTGAGTCATTTGAAAAGACCCTGCTACTAGGAAAGATTGAAGGTGGGAGAAGGGGATGACAGAGGATGAGATAGTTGGATGGCATCACAGACTCACTGGACATGAGTTGGGATTCTCAGCCTCCTGCAAAAGCCCTGAGCATAAAAATGTATGAAGCAGCAGCTCTTTCCTCTCATTTCCCCCTTTCCAGTGCCTGAGCTTTTCCAGTTTTCCTTACTTCAGCAGCTTTCTGCTTCCTTCAAAGAGATCATTTCTGTATTTCATTTATTTGCCTTTTCTAACTGTTCTATTGGGAGTACTGTTCTGCTGATGGCAATTCCATCCACCCAGAAGAGGAAGTAATTGAGATGGAAAGGGTGGATGGGTTTGAATATGGGAAGTGACCTGATCCAAAGAGCAGCAATGAACTTCCTGTCAACAAACCCACTGTTTTGTTTCTTTATGTTTAACCTCATCGATCTTTCTGTATTATTTGACTCCTTCTCAGAGACTCTGAACTCTTCATCTTTTATTTTTCCATTGCTGCCCAGGTGGCACCAGTGGTAAAGAACCTGCCTGCCAGTGCAGGAGACTTAAGAGATGCGGGTCCTATCCCTGGTTCAGGAAGATCCCTTGGAGAAGGAAATGGCAACCCACTCCAGTAATCTTGCCTGGAGAATCCCATGAACAGAGGAGCCTAGCGGGCTACAGTCCATGGGGTTGCAGAGTTGGACATGACTCAAGCAACTTAGCATGGCATGGCAGTTTCTCCTCTAGATCCTCCTTCACTTTTCTTTGTGTAATACAAGTTTCAGCAATCATCACTCTTTCATCTACATACTCTTTCCTGCAGATCAACATTCTCTGGGCTTCAGCAGCCACCTCTGTGTTGACAACTCTGATTGTACTCTAAGAGCCCTGCCTTGACTCTGAAACTCCAGTCTTACTAAAATAGTCACTTAGCTATAACTAGCTGGATGAGAGGAAGGATTAATGATGGGGGCAGGGAGAAATGGGAGCAATTTGCAATATCTCCTTAAAAGGGAAGAAGAGGCGCAAATGATCCGAAAAGTAGGGGCAATATCTTTCTGGGAAAGCAGAAACACTGATACGAAGAATGTGAGAGAGGTTTAGAGGAAAAATTGGCCTGCAGCATATATATGTATGTATGTATAAGGACAATTTTCTTTAGAGCAGTTTTAGATTCATAGCAAAATTGACAGGAAGGTACAGGGATTTCCCATGCATTTCCTGCCCCGGCATATGCATAGCTTCTTCCATTATCAACATGTCCCACCAGAGTGGTACGTTGTTATATCTGGTGAACCTACACTGACACATCATACCACCCAAAGTTTACATTAGAATTTGTTCTTGGTGTACATTCTATGGGTTTGAGCAAATGTATAACAACATGTATCTGTCATTATAGTATCATACACTGCCCTGGAAGTCCTCTGTGCTTCTCCTATTCATTTCTTCCCTCCCACCCCCTCCCAAGACTCTTAGCAACCAGTGATCTTTTTACTGTCTCTGTAGTTTTGCTTTTCCAGAATGCCATACAACTAGAATCATACAACATGTAGCTTTTTCAAATTGGCTTCTTTCACTTAGTAATACGCATTTAAGATTCCTCCATGTCTTTTCACAGCTTGATAACTCATTTCTTCTCAGTGCTGAATAATATTCTATTGTCTGGATGTACCATCGTTTATTTACCTATTCACCTACGAAAGGACATCTTGGTGGCGTCCAGGTTTTGGCAGTCATGGGTAAAGCTGCTATAAACATCTGTGTCTAGTTTCTGTGTGGATAGAAGTTTTCAAATCCTTTGGGTAAATGCCAGAGTGAGAAATTGTTAGATCACATGATAAATTATGTTTAGTTTTGTAAGAAAACTACCAAACAGATTGCCAAAGTAGTTGTGCAATTTTGCATTCCCACTAGCAATGTGTAAGAGTGCTTATTGCTCCACATCCTTGCCAATATTTGGTATTGTCAGTGTTCTGAATTTTGGCCATCTAATAGGTGTGAAGCGGTATCTCAATTATTGATTTAATTTGCATTTCCCTGATGATAAGTGACGTGGGGCTCCTTTCCATATATTTATTTGCTATCTGTATATCTTTTTTGGTCAGGAATCTTTTAAGGTCTTTGGCCCACTATTTATAATAGCCAGGACATAGAAGCAACCTAGATGTCCATCAGCAGATGAATGGATAAGAAAGCTGTGGTACATATACACAATGGAGTATTACTCAGCCATTAAAAAGAATACATTTGAATCAGTTCTAATGAGGTGGATGAAACTGGAGCCTATTATACAGAGTGAAGTAAGACAGAAAGAAAAACACCAGTACAGTATACTAACACATATATATGGAATTTAGAAATATGGTAATGATAACCCTGTAAGTGAGACAGCAAAAGAGACACAGATGTATAGAACAGTCTTTTGGACTCTGTGGGAGACGGAGAGGGTGGGACGATTAGGGAGAATGGCATTGAAACACGTATAATATCATATATGAAATGAATCGCCAGTCCAGGTTCGATGCATGATACTGGATGCTTGGGGCTGGTGCACTGGGATGACCCAGAGGGATGGTATGGGAGGGAAGAGGGTGGGGGGTTCAGGATGGGGAACATGTGTATACCTGTGGCGGACTCATGCTGATGTATGGCAAAACCAATACAATATTGTAAAGTAATTAACCTCCAAAAAAGACTTTTTTGTGTGAGCCATTTTTAAAGTCTTAATTTATTACAATATTGCTTCTGTTGTTTATATTCTGGTTCTTTGGCCATGAGGCACATGGGATCTTAGCTCCCTGACCAGGGATTGAATTCACCCCTCCTGCATTAGAAATCTAGGTTTTAACCACTGGACCACCAAGTAAGCCCCTTTGACCCATTTTAAAAATCAGACTGTTTCTTCATTGTTTGTATACTTTGGACAACAGTCCTTTATTAGGTATCTTTTGCAAATATTTCTATTTGTGGCTTGCTTTTTCAAAGTCTTGACATTATCTTTTGCAGAAGTTTTTAACTTTAGTGAAGTCTGGATTACCAATTATCTCTTTCATGGATTATGGCTTTGGTGTTATACCTAAAAAGTCATTGTCAAGTCATGCTCAAGGTTATCTAGGTTTTCCCCATGTTATCTTCTAGCTGTGAATTTCACATTTTGGTCTATGATACATTTTGAATTAATTTTTGTGAAGGGCATAAGACCTATGTTTAGAATCTTTTTTTTTTTTTGGTATGTGGGTGTCCAGTTGTTCATTATGGAAAGGAACGTTTTTGCTGGATTGTATTGCCTTTGTCAAAGATCAATTGACTAGATTTATGTGGGTCTATTTTTAGGCTGTCTACTCTTTCCTCAGTACCACAGTGTTTTCACAACTATAGCTTTATAGTAAGCCCTGAAGTCAGGTAGTGCCAGCCCTCTAACTTTGTTCTTCTCCTCTAATGCTGTACTGACTGTTTTGAGTCTTTTGCCTTTTCCAGTTTGTCAATATCTACAAAATAGCTTGCTGGGATTTTTGTTGGGGTTGAGCCCAATCTATTGATCAAGTGAGGTCTTACATCTAGACAATATTGAGTCTTCTTATTTGTGAAATGGACTTTCCATGTTATTTACTCCATGTTATTTAGTTCTTTGATTTCATTCATCAGAGTTTTGCAAATTTCCTCATAAAGATCGTGCACAAATTTTGTTAGAGTTATAGCTAAATATTTAACTTTGGGGGCTGTTAATGTATGTGGCATTGTGTTTTAAATTTCAAATTCCACTTGCTCAGTGCTCGTATATATATAGAAAGGAAATTGACTTTTTTGTATGTTAACCTTAAATACTGCAACATTGCTATAATCACTTACTAGCTCTAGGCTCTAGGAGTTTTGTTGTTGTTGTTGTTACTGTTGATTTATATTTTCTACATAGATGATCATGTCATCTGTGAATAAAGACAATTTAATTTAATCCTTCCCAATCTGGATACCTTTTGTTCCCTTTCCTCATCTAGCGACTTAGCAGCAGCAGCAGCAGCAGCAGCAGCAGCAGCAGCAGCAGCAAGGGCTTCCAGCATGGTGCTGAAAAAGAGTGGTGAGAGGAGACATTTTTGCCTTTTTCCTGATCTTTGTTGGGAAGTTATTAGTTTTTTAACATTAGTATAATATGACATTAGCTGTTGGTTTTTTGTAGGTATTATTTATCAAGTTGCTATGCTATGCTATGCTAAGTCACTTCAGTCCTGTCCGACTCTGTGCGACCCCATAGACGGCAGCCCACCAGGCTCCCCCGTCCCTGGGATTCTCCAGGCAAGAACACTGGAGTGGGTTGCCATTTCCTTATCCAATGCATGAAACTGAAAAGTGAAAGTGAAGTCGCTCAGTCGTATCCGACTCTTAGTGACCCCATGGACTGCAGCCTACCAGGCTCCTATCAAGTTGAGGACGCTCTTTATTCCTGGTTCACTGGGGACTTCTGTCATGACAAAGTATAATATTAAAGCAAAAAGAGGGAGAAAAGTAAAGGGAAGAAAATAATGAAAACGCAATTTTCCAGTGATTTTTAAGAGACTGATATGAAATTGTTGGGGCTTCCCAGGTGGCACTAGTAGTAAAGAACGCACTTGCCAATGCAGAAGACACAAAAGAAGTAGGTTCGATCCTTGGGTTGGGAAGATCCCCTGGAGGAGGGCATGGCAACACTCCAGTATTCTTACCTGGAGAATCCCAAGGACAGAGGAGCCTGGTGGGCCACAGTCAACAGTGTCAGACATGACTGAAGTGACTGAGCATGCACACATCAAATTATAAGATTTATAAAGATTTTGAGGACAGTTGTTACAAAGGAAAAGTTCATTTTAACTTATAATATGTGAATACCTTGAAAGTATAGATATTATGGGAGAAGGCAATAGCACCCCACTCCAGTACTCTTGCCTGGAAAATCCCATGGATGGAGGAGCCTGGAAGGCTCCAGTCCATGGGGTTGCTGAGGGTCGGACACGACTGAGTGACTTCACTTTCACTTTTCTGCATTGGAGAAGGAAATGGCAACCCACTCCAGTGTTCTTGCCTGGAGAATCCCAGGGATGGGGGAGCCTGGTGGGCTGCCGTCTCTGGGGTCGCACAGAGTCGGACACGACTGAAGTGACTCAGCAGCATAGATATTATAAGGACAGTATTTCAAATTAGTAAAGAAAAATTATTTAATAAATAGTGTTGGAATAAAACTATTTAATAAAATGTGTTGGAATAATTGGTTACATATCTGGGAAAAAATGTATTCACATCTAAAATTTCAGACCAGGATAAATTTCAGAGAGATCAAATATTTAAAAGTAAAAAAATAAACCATCAGTTTACAAAAATAAGCCATAAGTTATTTTTTACAATCTTATTCTGGGAAAGCCTGACAGAAAGCACAGAAGCCATAAAATAAAAGGATTTCTAAGTACCAAGAGTTAAAAGACAAAGAACAAATTGGAAAAATAGGGGCAACCAAAATCATAAATAAATCACTAGCTGCTCTACCATATAAAAAGCTCTTAAGAATCAATAAATATTAAAAAATAAAAAATAAGATCAATAGCATACTAGACACAAAATGGCTAAGAGTATAAAGGGTTTATAGGACTGAAATACAAATTGTCCTTCAATATATAAAAAGATTCTCAATCTTATTCATAAGAGAAATACAAATTAAAACTATACTGAGACACCAGTGTTCAGTTAAAACAGTTAAAGTTGATAACACATTATATTAGCAAAGATGTGAGACAGGCACTTTCAACATTAGTGGGAGGGCTTTAAACTGGTACCATCTCTAAAAGGGGAAATTTAGCAATTAAAAAAAAAATACAAATACTCATCTTCTTGTATCTCATATTTCCTCTTCTAGAACTTTATTCTTAATATAAATTTGCTGATGTGTAAAATAATATATTAACTTCAGCATTGTATGTGATGACAAAATCTGGACAAAAACTGGAAATAGAACTGCCATATGACACAGCAATCCCACTCCTGGGCATACACACCGAGGAAACCAGAATTGAAAGAGACACCTGTACCCCAATGTTCATCGCAGCACTGTTTACAATAGCCAGGACATGGAATCAACCTAGATGTCCACTGGCAGATGTCCATGTCTTATCCATGGTTAAGAAAGCTGTGGTACATATACTCAAGGGAATATTAGTTAGCCATCAAAAAGAATACATTTGAATCAGTTCTAATGAGGTGGATGAAACTGGAGCCTATTACATCGAGTGAAGTAAGTCAGAATGAAAAACACCAATACAGTATCAGTACAGTTCAGTTGCTCAGTCATGTCCGACTCTTTGCAACCCCATGAACTGCAGCACGTCAGGCCTCCCTGTCCATCACCAACTCCCGGAGTCCACCCAAACTCATGTCCATCAAGTCGGTGATGTCATCCAACCATCTCATCCTCTGTCATCCCCTTCTCCTCCTGCCCTCAGTCCTTCCCAGCATCAGGGTCTTTTCAAATGAGTCAGCTCTTCCCATCAGGTTGCCAAAGTATGGGAGTTTCAGCTTCAACATCAGTCCTTCCAATGAACACCCAGGACTGATCTTTAGGATGGACTGGTTGGATCTCCTTGCAGTCCAAGGGACTCTCAAGAGTCTTCTCCAACACCACAGCTCAAAAGCATCAATTCTTCAGCGCTCAGCTTTCTTTATAGTCCAACTCTCACATCCATACATGACTTCTGGAAAAACCATAGCCTTGACTAGACAGACCTTTGTTGGCAAAGCAATGCCTCTGCTTTTTAATATGCTGTCTAGGTTGGTCATAACTTTCTTTCCATTGAGTAAGTGTCTTTTAATTTCATGGCTGCAGTCACCATCTGCAGTGATTTTGGAACCCCCCAAAAATAAAGTCAGCCACTGTTTCCACTGTTTCCCCATCTATTTCCCATGAAGTGATGGGACTGGATGCCATGATCTCAGTTTTCTGAATGTTGAATTTTAAGCCAACTTTTTCACTCTCCTCTTTCACTTTCATCAAGAGGCTCTTTAGTTCTTCTTCACTTTCTGCCATAAGGGTGGTGTCATCTGCGTATCTGAGGTTATTGATATTTCTCCCAGCAATCTTGATTCCAGCTTGTGCTTCATCCAGCCCAGCATTTCTCATGATGTACTCTGCATAGAAGTTAAATAAGCAGGGTGACAATATACAGCCTTGACGTACTCCTTTTCCGATTTGGAACCAGTCTGTTGTTCCATGTCCAGTTCTAACTGTTGCTTCCTGACCTGCCTACAGGTTTCTCAAGAGGCAGGTCAGGTGGTCTGGTATTCCCTTCTCTTTCAGAATTTCCCACAGTTTATTGTGATCTACACAGTCAAAGGCTTTGACATAGTCCATAAAGCAGAAATAGATGTTTTTCTGGAACTATCTTGCTTTTTTGATGATCCAGCAGATATTGGCAATTTGATCTCTGGTTCCTCTGCCTTTTCTAAACATCTGGAAGTTCACGGTTCATGTATTGCTGAAGCCTGGCTTGGAGAATTTTAAGCATTACTTTACTAGCATGTGAGATGAGTGCAATTGTGCAGTAGTTTGAGCATTCTTTGGCATTGGAATGAAAACTGACCTTTTCCAGTCCTGTGGCCACTGCTGAGTTTTCTAAATTTGCTGGCATATTGAGTACAGTACTTTCACAGCATCATCTTTCAGGATTTGAAATAGCTCAACTGGAATTCCATCACCTCCACCAGCTTTGTTCGTAGTGGTGCTTCCTAAGGCCCATTTGACTTCACATTCCAGGATGTCTGGCTCTAGGTGAGTGATCACATCATTGTGATTATCTGGGTCATGAAGATCTTTTTTGTACAGTTCTTCTGTGTATTCTTGCCACCTCTTCTTAATATCTTCTGGTTCTGTTAAGTTCCTACCATTTCTGTCCTTTATTGAGCCCATCTTTGCGTGAAATGTTCCCTTATTTATGGAATTTAGAAAGATGGTAACGATGACCCTATATGTGAGACAGTAAAAGAGACACAAATGTATAGAACAGTCTTTTGGACTCTGTGGGAGAGGGCGCGGGTGGGATGATTTGAGAGAATAGCACTGAAACATGTATATTATCATATGTGAAACAGATAGCCAGTCCAGGTTCGATGCATGAGACAGGGTGCTCAGGGCTGGTGCACTGGGATGACCCTGAAGGATGGGATGGGGAGGGAGGTGGGAGGGGGTTCAGGATGGGGAACACATGTACACCCATGGCTGATTCATGTCAACGTATGGCAAAACCCACTACAATAAAGTAATTAGCCTCCATTTAAAATAAAAAAAATTAAAAAGCACATCTATCTATGAGAGAACTGGTTTAAAAAATATGCTTTATTCATGCATTAGAGTATAATGAAATGTGGCTATGACAAGGAATGAAGTAGCTTTTTATGTACAGACATGGAGCATCCCCAGGATGTATCAAGTAAAAATGTCAAGGTGCAGAAAAGTGTGTGTAGCATGCTACTCTTTGTGTAAAACTTCTCACGGAATAATCTATGTGTGTACTTATGTATTTGGACATGTTGAAAACAACTCTGGAAGGGTATATAAGAAACTAGAGTTTAGTGTTTCCTAGACAAGGAACCGGGTAGCTGAAGACCACGGGTGGAAGCGAGCTTTCTCACTATAGTCCTTTGTGCCTCTTGAATTTTAAGTCATATGTCTACATCTTCCTAATAAAAAATCAAACTACATAATATCTTTAGGAAACTAAACTTTTTTTTTTTTTTTAACTAAGCATATTTTAAAAACTTCAGTGATGTCAGATAGAAAGTGGTTTGCTAGAGAAGAGATTTCCACCAGGGGGAGGTGGCAGGGAAACTGGACAGCTTTTATAGAACATAGTTGAATAAACGAATTGGTTACAGAGGGGAGAATGGTGGCGGGAGGGTGGAAGAGGGGCAGGGAATTAAGCTACTAAGTATAAAATAAGTTACAAAGAGGTAATGTACAGCACAGGGAATATAGCCAATCATTTATAACAACCTTGCTGCTACTGCTAAGTCACTTCAGTCCTGTCCGACTCTGTGCGACCCCGTAGACGGCAGCCCACCAGGCTCCCCCATCCCTGGGATTCTCCAGGCAAGAACACTGGAGTGGGTTGCCATTTCCTTCTCCAATGCATGAAAGTGAAAAGTCAAAGTGAAGTCGCTCAGTCATGTCCGACTCTTAGCGACCCCAATGACTGCAGCCTACCAGGCTCCTCCATCCATGGGATTTTCCAGGCAAGAGTACTGGAGTGGGGTGCCATCGCCTTCTCCATATGGACTATAATCTATAAAAATATCAAATTGCTATGTTGTACACCTGAAACTAATATAATACCATAACTCAATTATACTCCAATAATAAAAAAGAAAGAACAGTTTGAGAGTTTTCTTGACTGAGAAAAGAAAACAACATACACAGGGCCCTCCTCACATTGTCAGAGTTTCCTCTCATACCTTGCCTACAAAAAGCTTTTCTCCTTTGCTGTGTTCCCAGAGCCCCACTCATTTCCTGCCTCTCCGCTGCTGGCTCTTGCTGGCGTCTGACCTCAGTGACCTTCACAGAGTTAACCAGGGTGAGAGTGGCACTCCTGAAAAATGCCTGGACCTTCACGACTCTGCATCAGCTGCTCCTATTGACTGCGCGTGTGTACTTGTGTGCTCACTCTTTGGTGCATCCGCGATGTCCCTTTTTCTGCTGATATTTTCTAAGGACTCAGGTAGCAGCAGGGGCTCCTGTACATTTAACTGCTTTCTCAAGGTGGTGCTCCAGAAACCTCCCATTTCCCTGCAAGTTCCTGGAGATGTAGAACAGAAAGGATCCTCCTTTTATTAACTCTGCTTTTGCTGTCCTTGATAGACCCTCACTCTAACCATCTTCCTCTAGCATGGATTTAGGGGAATATGACTTGGTTTGAGTCTCAGCTCTGCACTGCTAGCTATGTTAACCCAAGTCAATTAATATTTGTAAAATTAGGGCTTTGGAACAGATGGTCTTTATATCTTTCCATATCAAAACCCTATGACCCAGGGAGAAAACTCTCCCCTTTCCCACACCTCCTTAGGATGGAAATAGACCTCGTTCTTTCTATTAAAAGTAGCATCGATTATTCAACCATCTTGTGGAGTCTATGGAATAAGAATTTTCAATCTAGATAGTTAAAATGATAGCTAGTTCTAAAAGACTAACATACATGGATTTAGGGTTTCAGAAAACTACAAAAAACAAGTAACAGAAGAACTCGGGTGTCTGTGAGAATTTAGCATGGTAAACAAGTCATTTCAAATCAGTAGGAAGAATACAGATTATTTAGTCCATATGTTAATGAGACAACTCATTGGTGAGTCAGGAAAAAAGTTTAGATCCCTGTCTTATGCTACAAAGCAAATTCTATATGACTTGAAAATATAAATGTAAAAAAACAAAAGAGGATAGTAAAAACATAGGTAATCTTGGAATGAAGGATACTTTTCTATCCATCAATCAAAAGAAAAAAACAACAGGAACATTGTAGGTATACTGATTCCTTAAAACAAAATAAAACATCTCTATGTCTACATATTCAGAGTTATGAAAAACTTAAAAAAGAATTCACAACATATATGGTAGCAAAGGGTTAATATCTTTGCATTATGAAGAACTCTTAGAAATTAAGGAAAAGACAAAAAACACATTGGAAAAATACAGTTGAAACACTGTCAGGCAGGTTACACAAAAAAGGTGAAATGCAAATAACCAAAAAATGTGAAAATTATTTTACCTCACTAGGAATATATGAAATGCCAATTAAAAATGAAAATACCTTTTAACCTATAAAACTAGAAAAGTTTGAAAAGAACGATAATAACTAGCGTTGATGAGGGCGTGAGATAATAGGTACTTTCATACACTTCAAAGAGAATGTAAATTGGTTCAGACTTTCTGGAGGGCAATTTGGCAAATTGATATAGCATTTTAAAATGTGCATATTGACACTTAAACGCTCACATCTAAGAATTTATCCTAAGGAAATAAATGCACAAAAAATGCCTCCACAAGAATGTTCTTTACTGTGTAATTTAGAATAATCAAAAATTGGCAAACCTAAATATTTTCCATAGGGAAACAGAAAGCTGTGTAATAATATTTTAAAAAATGGACAGAGATGTCCTCAACATATTCAACAAAAGATTACATAATGTAGTATACGTATATATATATAATATATACATCTATTTTTTGTATTAAAACAAAATCTGGAATACCAACTGTTAATAATTATCACCTTTGGATGTTTTGACTAATATGTAATCTTTGTTTTCTTGTTTATACTTATCTGTATCTTCTGATGATTCAAAAATAATGACCATTTAAAATGTTTTATCATTAAAAGAAACAATAAAACCCTATCCTTCTTTCCAAAACTCATGTGCAATCCTTAGGGATGCAAAGAAAACAATGTAGATGAGTGACGCATATATTTCCGTGGCATGGCTTCTGTCACCATGGAAAAGTGCGTGTCCAAGACCAAACAACTGTGTGTCTGTCAGATGTCTCAGCAAGATTTGCTTCCTCTAGCAGATGGAAAGCAATTTTCCATGAACATCCCACAAAATTGCCACTTTACCAGGTGGGTTCCAGCAATAATATTTTGAACAAGATCCATCATGGAAATGGTCTTGGATTTCCATTTTCCATAGGGAAAGACGTCTAAGGCAAAAGCAATATACGGTTGTTCTATCTCACTCACTCTATCCACTCCACTTGTTGTTATTCACTCCCCTTCTTCCTTTGTATCTCTCCCTCTTCTTTCTTCTTTTTTTCTTCTCCTGTTCCCCACTCCCCCTTTTCCTTTTCAGTCACTCTCTCACCAGACGTTTCCTGCAAGATTTCCAGATGCCAAGCACTGGGCGAGACACTGAAAGCAGCTTCAGGATCATCATGAGGGTGTGAGAACCAGTACTTCTCCACCTCCCTGTGGGTGATGGCAGTTCTAAGGCAAAATGGTGATGTCAAGATTTCAAGACTTACTTCGCTTCATGGTGAAATACTGGCCTTGACACTGTTATTAGAGTTTAAAATCTTCAGAATTCATAAAATTTTAAAAATTAGTGAAACAATACATGCAGTACTTTTCAAAAGCATGCATTTATAAGCCTCTTTCAAAACATTAAGGAATTGTGTAAATTATTCAAGAATAAACATTAATATATAGAGCTATTATAGACTAGAAGAAAAATGAACAAAACATGGAAAATGAGCACTCATAAAGTGAGAATTTAATTACATTTGAAAAAAATGTACATGAAATACCATAGTATTAGTATTTGATTTTTTTTTAAAGAGTGCAATTTTTAAAAACAAAGTGCTTCAGTGGTGTCATTGTTGAAGTGCCAGTGTGTGTGTGGTCTGTGTGTATGTATGTTGTGGGGGATGTATATAGTATATGGTGAGTGTGTGTGTGTGTATACACATGGCATGCATACATGTGTATAGCATGTAGGGGGTCTGTGTGCATGTGCGGAGAATAAGTGGACAACTATGAGGGCTGTATGTTCATGGGCGAGGTGTGTGGTGTATGTATGTAGTGTGTGTGGTGTGTGGGCATCTGGGGTGGGAGCTGGCAGAGACTGGCCAAGTTCTCTAACTTTACAGTTTGAATGTAGATCTTTCTCCACCAAATCTCAGCCATCTGTGATCAGAAGGCCATGCTCACGCTCTGTTTATCCACGTAGGGACAAATGGCCAAAAGGCCAGCCAGTGCCAGTTGCTGAGGCCAAAAAACTGATAGTGTCAACCTCCAAGTCATTTTGGAGCTGCCAGATCCAGAGACAGTAGCCACTTGCCTTAATAGAAAGAAACCCCAAAGGATTCTGGGCAGTCCCGAGGAGTGTCAGGGGACCAGACTAGGAGGCATCTCAGAGGGGATCCAGTCCAGAGTTTGTCAACCTGAGGATTTCAGATTCTAATGGGCAGTAAAATCAGTTTAGTGGATTGCAAAGAGCTTTTTCTGAAGAAGTAGAATAGAAAAGTGAATGAACTCATTTATAAAACAGAAACAGACTCACAGAGAACAAACTTACAGTTGCCAGCAGGGAAGGATGGGAGGAGGGGGTCGTTAGGGAGTTTGCGATGGTCGTGTACACACTGCTATATTTAAAATGGATGACCAACAAGGACCTACTGTATGGCACAGGGAACTCTGCTCAATGTTATGTGGCAGCCTGGAAGGGAGGGGAGTTTGGGGGAGAATGGGTACATATATATGTATTGCTGAGTCCCTTTGCTGTCCACCTGAAACTATTACAACATGGCTAATTGGCAATACTCCAATATAAAATAAAAAGGTGTTTTTTTTTTTTTTAAAAGCATACATTGCTCTAGTAAGGATAAGTACATATTATTGGAACTTTTGTTTCAATTCTGTGTATGTATGTGCAGAATTATAAGATTATTTGTTGTCATCAGTTGTAACCACTTTACATTTTTATTTATTTTTATTTTTAAAATTTATTTAATTAGAGGCTAATTACTTTATAATATTGTATTGGTTTTGCCATACATCAACATGAATCCTCCACAGGTATACATGTGTTCCCAATCCTGAACCCCCCTCCCACCTCCCTCCCCATACCATCCCTCTGGGGAGAAAACAGAGGGTACAAAGGGAAGTGACGGGCCTCCTAAGGTCACCGCTACTAGTGACGGGAGGAGAGTCGTTCCGTTACACGGCATGTGCTGAGGAGCCAACAGTGAGTCAGTAGACAGAACTTGGTAATGACTTCCCTCTTCCTTTAGTGGAAAATACCACTTTTATAGTCTTTTTCTGAAATATTATGGCTTCTCAAGTTTTTTCAAACTTCCTGAAATTTCCAAATGAGAGAATTCAACAAGTCGGTTGATTGTCAAGTTTCCCTACAACTTGGAAAATTCTAGAGTTCCATGACATTAAGGAGGTCAGAGAGAGTTTGTAGGTGACTCAATGGTGGTCTGTGGGAAAAACCATTTTAATCTAGAAGCAGTTCATGTCAGTTCAAGTGACCCCTTTGGGCAGATGGAATTTGAGTCAAGTCACTGGACATCTTCCTCACTGTCAAAATGCCCTACTTCACACTTATTTTATTGTTGTTCAGTAGTTAAGTTGTGTCTGACTGCGACACCAGGCTCCTCTGTCCTTCACTGTCTCTCATAGTTTGCTCAGATTGGCTTCCCTGGTGGCTCAGACAGCAAAGAATCTACCTGCAACGCAGGAGACCCAGGTTGGGAAGATCCCCTGGAGAAGAGAATGGCTACCAACTCCAGTTTTCTTGCCTGGAGAAATACATGGACAGGGGAGCCTGGCAGGCTGCAGTCCATGGGTTTGCAAAGAATCGGACATGACTGAACAACTAACACTTTCACGCTATTTGGGGGGAGTCAAATGTGATCATTGTGTTAGACGTTTGGGAACGCACAAGAGTGAGACAGAAGTTATTAACAGCGAGTTTCAATAGTATTTGGTCTGGTTTTTGCATCCTGTCTTGGAGCCAGTTTGCAGGGCCAGGTATGGACACCTAAGGCACTCTTGACCTACACAAGGTGACCTAAGGTGCTTCTCTTAATCTAGCAAGAATTATATCCTGTGATTATTACATATTTAAAGAATTTTTCAGGTTATGGGAATGCAACAACAGGATACTCCTGGGAACATTAAAATCAAAACAAAACCTGGCACTGGGTAAAACACTATGTCCTGACTTTGTCAGTCACCCTGTCTGCCCACATAATGACCCCTGTGGCTGGAACTACCCTGCATAGCTCTCCAGTCTATATCCTGACCACTGTACCCGTCACTCAAGGAGTCCAGCCACACTGGCCTTCTCTCAGGTCTTCAGGCATCCCATGCTTCCTCTTTGCCTTGGTACATGCGGTTCCTTCAGCCTGGAAAATACACTTGCTCAGCCTTCAGATCTCAGCTCAGTTGTTACTTTCTGGAGGCCAAGTTAGGACCTCTGTGCTAAGTTCCCCCAGCACCAGAGGCCTTGGACTTACCTTGGGGGAGTTTGGATTGTCCTTTTACATTCTTCTGTGGAATTGTTTGATTAGCATTAATTTCCTCAACTTACAAGCTCCAGGAGGGTAGGGGGTTTTCTGTCTCTCCCTCCCACTTTGTCCCCAGCACCAAGGAGAGTGTTTAGTGCATAGTTCAGTGCTCAGAAATGATGTGCTGAATAAATATGTGTGAGTCTATAGCCCACACACAGGAAGCATGTTTCATGCCCATTTCTAACCAAGTGCTATGCTCATGGTTAGGTAACAGGTACTGATGAGTAAGGCAGCTCTTGAGCAACTTATTTTAATGTTGTGACCAGAGGTGATTCTTCCAGAGAAAGTCCACCTGGATCAAAGCCTCTTCATTGCAGGAAGCTTCTATATTCTCAGTGGGCATATTTGCATTTTCCCAAATAGCCATTTTAAATGCTGTAGTTTCTTCCTGCTGCCTTTTGGTCCCTCAGTAGCTGAAGGGAGAGGGAAGAGAGAGGCCCTTGTTTCTCCTCTTCATTTCTTATTCACTTCGTACAGTGGAGATTCAGACCTGTTGGCATTGGTCTGACAACTACGTCCCTGTTGCCTGGATTCATCATGCATCGAGGAAGAAGTATTTGGGTGACTGCCTATGGAATATTTAACAGACAACATTTGTGTAGCATTTCACAAAGCACCACTGCCAGTGTTACTTAGTTTAAACTCTACAATAATGTTAGTGAGAAGATGTGTGCATGCTCAGTTGTTCAGTCGTGTCTGACTCTGCGACGCTATGGACTGTAGCCCGCCAAGCTCCTCTGTCCATGTTATTTCACAGGCAAGAATACTGGAATGAACTGCCATTACCTCCTCCAGGGGATCTCCCCTACCAAGGGCTCAAATCCGCGTCTCTTGTGTCTCCTGCATTTACCACTAAGCCACCTGGGAAGCCCTAGTGAGAAGATAGCATTTTTCAAATTTCACACACAGTGAAACCCAAATATGTTAAGTGACCTGTTCAAGGTAACAGCAAATATTTTGGAAAGCAGGACTCAAACCCAGCTCTTTCAATTCCAGTGTTTTATATTAATATATAATACCGCTTTTATACCCATGTTTCATACGCTTGGTAATACTTCATAATTATTCTTTATATTTTATAGCATGTCTTATTTTTTCAAATATGCTACCTTAATTCATGTGATATAACAACTTCTTGAGGTAGATGGGGCAAGTATTCATCCTATTTTTATTTTAATATTTATTTATTTGGCTGCACCAAGTCTTTACTGCAGCATATGGGATCTAGTTCCCTGACCAGGGGTCAACCTGGGCTCCTGCATTGGGAGTGTGGAGTCTTAGTCACCGGACCACCAGGAAGTCCCCATCCTATTTCTGTAGCAAATAAGCAGATCCATGCTGGTTAAATGACACATCCTCGTAGAATGGCTTGGGTCAGATTTCATTTTCTGCTCTCCAGATGACTGTCACAGAATGGCTTCCAAAGATGTTCAAGTGCTAAGTCTTCAAGCCTGTGACTCTGTTACCTTACACAGCAAAATGTAATTTTTCAATTGTAGATGTGATTAATTGAAGAATCTTGAGATACAGAGATTATCCTGAATGATCTGGCTGAGCCAAATATAATCACAAGAGATCTTATATGAGGAGGAGAGTCAGAATCAGAGAATGAGCTGTGATGGTGGAAGGAGAGGTCATAGAGAGATTTGAAGGTTGCTGTGCTGTCAGCTTTGAAGATAGAGGGAGGGACCACACGTCAAGGAATGCAGGTGGCCTCTAAAAGAAACAGATACATCCAGAAGAAACAGATTCTGGGATTTCCCTGGCGGTCCCGTGGTTAAGACTCTGAGGATCCAATGTAGGGGATGCAGGTCTGGTCGGGGAGCTAAGATCCTGCATGCTGCATGGTATGGCCAACAACAATGACAAAAGAAACAGATTCTACCTCTGTAAGGAACATAGCCCTGCTCACACCTTGATTTTAGGATTTCTGACTTCCAGAACTGAAATATAAAGGTGCTGTTTTAAGCTACTAAGTTGCAATAATTTGTTACAGCAGGAATAGGAAACTAACACACCCTTCTAAACAATGATTGACTTCAGCAGGTAAGGAAAAGACCAGGCTATTCCTGGTATATCCTAAACCCCAGGCCTGGAGGGGAAGGCTGCGGCTGGTAAGAGACAGGACTTGGGATGCAGAGAGAGGTCAATAAGCTGCACATCTCTGCTATCTCAGAGGAGATGTGAGGTCCTTGGTTCTTCCTCTAAAGTCTTCTGATCGTCTCTAGGACTTGCGGGGGGTGGGGGCGGGGCGGGGAAAAACAGACTCCGAGACCCAGCCTACCTCTCTGACCTCGTCTTGGTCCACCTCACTCTCACTCATCACCTTGCAGAGACATGTATCTTCTTCCTGTTCTTAGAAGCCTTGGCACTTCCTGTTTCTTCTGCTGAAAATACTCTCACCCCAGAATTTCACATGGCACCTTCTTATCACCTCGTCAGAGAGGGTGTAACTGACCACCTCTTCAAAATGGTAGTCACTCTCCTAGTCTCCTAGTCTCCTCCCCTAGTCACTCTCTTCTCTATCAACTACTTTTACTTGCAGGGTAAAATCCATGACTACCCAAGACTATCTTCTTTATTATTCACTCATACTTGTGCACCCCTCACTTATGTGGACACCCCAGGAGGACTCTCTTTCTCACAGCTCCGTCCCAAGTGCCCAAGTAGATTAACTGCTCAGTAAATGTTTGTTAACAGAATGAATGGAGTAGGGGCAGCCTTACAGCATGAGCACCTGGCTTCCCAGGCTTCTCTTCCAGCCTTCCAGGAAGAGCTTCCACTTACATATGAGCATTGCAAGCCTTCAGACACTTTTCTCTCCAGGGTTCCTGGCTGCTTTTAGACATGGTCCTTGGTTCTTATCGAGAAACAGAAAGCAACTCCAAAGAGCCAGGACCCAGCCTGGCACTCACAGTGGGGCCATGGTGTTCTCCTGTTAAACATAGCTCTCTCCATAGAACATCATCATCAGACAAGGCCACTCTGTGACCATGAGGGAGCAAAACAAAACAGGATTACTTCATAATCATGGCTCGACCCAGACAAAAAGAAGAACATTGGCTAAATCAGATAAATCACCAAAGCTGCCCCCTTTCCTGGCTAATGTGAGTGGCTGCTGTTTCTTTACTATTTATAGCCTTAGACATCTCATTTCTCCTTGTCTTCTAGGTAAGAATGATTACTCTTGTTTCCTGATAACACCCAGTCCAGAGCAAGTCGCCCTTCTTCACACATCCCCCCAAATCAAACCTGAGTCCAAATCCTTTTTATATCAATATATTTTTAAAACTGAAATACAGTTGATTTACAATATTGTGTTAATTTCCACTATACAGAAAAGTGATTCAGTTATATGTATGTATATTTTTATATACACACACACATATATACATTCTTTAAATATTCTTTTCCATTATGGTTTATCTCAGGATATTGAATATAGTTCCCTGTGCTATATAGCAAGACCTTATTGTTTGGCCATTCTATATATAATAGCTTACATCTGCCAACCCCAACTTCCCACTCCATCCCTCCCCCAACGCCCTCCCCCTGGCAGCCACCTGTCTGTTATGTCTGTGACTCAGTTTCTGTTTCATCAGTTCAGTTCAGTCTCTCAGTCGTGTCCGACTCTTTGCAACCCCATGAATCGCAGCATGCCACGCCTCCCTGTCCATCACCAACTCCCGGAGTTCACTCAAACTCATGTCCATTGAGTTGATGATGCCATCCAGCCATCTCATCCTCTGTCGTCCCCTTCTCCTCCTGCCCCCAATCCCATCCTGTTTCATAGGTAGTTTCATTTGTGTCACATTTTAGATTCCACACATAAGTGACATCATATGGTATTTGTCTTTCTCTTTCTGACTTATTTCACTCAGTATGATCATCTCTAAGTCATTCCATGTTGCTCCTGTAAGGGCTTTGTCTTTTCCTCTTACTGAGATGCTCCATGGCTCCCCTGATAGGTGCCCTTTCTCACTGCACTTAGTCTGTGGACCCAGCATCGTTTGATTCCAGGGATCCCTGTGCTCTCCGCCTGGAGGACACTGACACTGTGGATTGGAAGGCAGGCCCAGCTGTTTTGCCATCTTGGAGGGAGAAATACTAGTTGGGTCAGCTGGACAACTAGAACATCCTGAACCACTCTGCCCATGAAGCAATCAGGCTGGCTGCAGAGTGGGTGAATATCTCTCAGCTTGCACAAGAGAGGTGCTGGCAAGTTCCTGGTGGAGCTGCTGCCTTCCAGACGCAGGGCATGAATGGGCTCAGCAGGTGCAGCTGTGGCCTGCCTGGCTCTCCTTGGGGGTGCCCCTGCCCAAGGAACAGCTCATCCTTTTTGCCCATCTATCCAAGTCAATCTCCTCAACGGAGGTTCAAAAGCCTCTCACACCTCCATTCTCTTCCCTGCCCATTCCATGGGGAATGGGCAGGGAAGCTCTCCTTTCTGCCTTCATCAATTTCCTCATTGATTCCTTCTTGCCTGCATTAATTTCCTCACTGATTTCCTTCACTTTCCCACCGCTCCACCCCACCACCATAGCCTGCACATCAGCTGCAGATCTGTGCATCTGTGCTGCCGGCGGCCCTGACCTCTGCACTTCCTTCTCTCTTTTAAAGTCCCGCTTGATGATTAACTTGCCTCTTCCCCAAAGTCTTCTCGGTTGTGCCCAGCTGGCTACCCAAGCTTACAGCAGCTGCTTTCAACAAGCAAGCTTGTTACAGTAAGCTCAGGTTACAGTAGCTGGGTAGGTTGATTGATGGATTTGGGGCAATCATGTGGACAGTGGGTATGTTTGATGTGGGTGGAGTGGTGGAAGTGAGATTCATAGCATTCATCTCATCTAGAGCTTAAACTCTATGAGGGCAGCGGTCACATCAGCAGACTTCTTTTTTGGATCATTTTCTCTCCAATACCTGAGTCCAAAATGATAAGTGCCCAGTACCCCACAGGCTCTCAATGCTCTGGGAGAAGGCTGGTCAAGGAACAGACTCTCTATGGGGTTGCAGGATGCTACCTGCTTCTTCCTCATCCCACCCCTAGGCCCACAGATGCCAGGAAGGGGTCAGAGGAGGCTTTCATCAGGGATCCTAGAAGCTTATTGACCATCCTGACAGGCCTAAGTTGTTTGCTCTTGCCTCTGAGCTTCATGACTTGCTACCCACAAAACATTGATCCAGAATATTTTTATTTCTAGAGCTGGTCATTTTTCAGCCTGACTACTCCAGAGCCCAGCTGAGTCCAGCTGGGGGTAAGTTAATCTCTGATGCCTTTCTCATCAACCACCTCTTACAAACACCTGATGACACTTTAAGAGCAAAGTCAAAGATACATCCAAATACAATTTTTATAGAAGACCATAGGGATAAAAGATACCTTTCTGCCTTAAATAAAACCAAGTTAATTTAAATGCAAGGCACTGGCAAATGTCCAAAATATGATGTTAATTGAAAAAAGGTTGCAAAATAGTACATACACCATGAACTCATTTATAAAATATTTAGTGTGTTTTGATGTATAGAAGGAGTTACAAGAGGACTTCACTTTTAAGTTTGTATAAAGTCATATTTGATATTTTTAAAATCAGTGAAAAGATAAATAAAAAAATTTTTTTACTAAGTTAAAAAAAGGACTTTGGATAGAAACACTTGCTTTCATCATTTAATTACATTTTTAGTGTTGCCTCCAGAAATATGCAATTTTGCTCCACCATTAAAAGAATTCTACTTAATTAAATGAGGTTTATATATATATTTTCAAGTTTTTATTATCTATCACTTCTCTTATTCTTTCCCTTATTTTAACATGTCAAAGCATTTCAGATTTCTCACAAACTTCATATTCACATTGGCCTGGGGATCACTGAGAAGCAGGGACTATCCTACAACCCCTCAGAAAAACATTTTCCTTAGGGAAATGGTTGAGGGGCAATTATTTGGTGTATTCATTCAACATACACTATTGAGTGCTGCTGAGTACTAGGCCATGCACTTGATGCCAGGGCTAAACAGTTGGCAGAAAAGGATTACAATTTCAAGCAAACACTCTATGCCACTGGGTTGCCCTGGACGCAATGGGTTGCCCCAACAGTGGATCAGAATATGGGTTGGAGAGTCAGGCTGCTTGAGTTTAGATTTCAGCACCACCTCCTAATAGCCTCAGAGCCACATGCCAGTTCGGGACTGGGTCAGATACTAGTAACAATTACCAAAAATAACACAGGCCTAAATAAGATAAAAGTTTGTTTTGCCTTCTTTTAAACAAACAAGTCTGGAAGGAGCCAGTCTGAGGCTGAGACAGTAAGTCATGGTCATCAGGGTCGCAAGCTCCTTCTGTCCTGCCATCTTTAGCTTGAGGCTTCCTTTCTCAAGGTCACAAGCTAGTGTTGGAGACTTAGCCATCAAATCTGTACTTTAGGAAAGAAGCAGGAAGCCAGGGGAAAGAGCAAGAAAAAGCCCATGTGACCAGCCTATACCTTTTTAAAGAACCTTTTTTGGTGGTCTAACCCAATGACTTCTGCTTCCATTTTATGGCCCAGAGCTGCCTGCAAAGGAATCCAGAAGATGTAGATTTTGAACTGGCCATATTGCCTCCCCAAGATGGTCAGGGCTGTCTTCATAAGTAAGAAGGGGTGCTGCTGCTGCTGCTAAGCTGCTTCAGTCGTGTCTGACTCTTTATGACCCGATGGACTGTAGCCTACCAGGCAGCTCTGTCCATGGGATTCTCCAGGCAAGAATGTTGGAGTGAGTTGCCATTTACTTCTCTAGGGGGTTTCCCAACCCAGGGATTGAACCTGCCCCTCCTGCATTGGCAGGCAGATTCTTTACCACTAGTGCCACCTGGGAAGTCCAAGAAGGAGCTTTAGATCCTGATAACTAGTGGTCCCGGCCCCAGGGTAATAATATTGCCCACTTTCCCAAGTACAGGGGGAGTGAATAAAATAATAAGTGTAAAGCCCTCAAAGGTCATCTCCCTTAGAAACCTTCCTCAGGTAAAGTTGGTCATTTTTAAGTCAGGGATTCAATGGCACATTCTTTTAAATTCTAACACTGGCTGATGTTTATTGTAATTTTACTTTGACTGTAGCTCTCACCCCTGGGGATTAAGGTCAGGGGTGAGGCCTTAGTCACTTCTATTCCTAGAGTGTCAGCACGCTGTGAAGTCTCATAAAGTTTTGTGAAATAAAAGAATTTCCCTTCATTATTTCCTTGATGTAACTTCCTGAATCAATTTTATTTCAAAATCCAAATACCCTCCAGGCTCTAAGCCATCATTTGAAAAGTCACTTTCAGGCTTTGGTCTCCTCAGGCCTGAGACAGGGCAGAAAGAGCCATAGCACTGGCCTCAGATATATCTGCTGTGTGACATTAGGAAAACTGCTTAACCTTTCTGAATTTTAGTTTCTATTGAGAAGTAGGAATAATATTAGTGCCTTTGTGTTTGTATGTGATACAAGGATTAAATGAAAGCACGTACCTGGAATAGACCAGTACCCAGTAAACATAAGCATCTTTGGTTTTTTAATTTTTTTTCTCTCCTGTCTAGAGCTAAACCAGCAATTTTAAAATAGCCAATACTTTTTGAGCACTTTCTGTATTCCAGGTGCTACTGTGAAGTAGGTACTATGATTATCGCCCCATCCTACAGATGAGGATACTGAGGTTCAGGGAGTCACCCAGCTAGAGAACAGAGGTAGAGGCAGAGAAGTCTGGCTCCATACCTTATGCTTCTATCCATCACACCATACTTCTGGTTCTTGTTGCACTTGGCAACATTTAGCCTCAGTGTGTCCCCCATCAGCTCTTCCAACGTTGAGTCATTGATAACGTTTCTGGGTACCCCAGAGCCCACATCAGTCTGGAGGTAGGCCAGGAGGGCTCTGGGTCAGCTTACACACAGGACTGATTTCCTCAGCTAAAAGTTTCCACCAAACCCTGGAAGCTGCTCATACTCCTCAGAGTGCATTAGGAAAGTAGTTTCAGAGAACAGCTATGACCTCAGACCAGTCATAATTATAAGTAACAGGCACCCCTACCTCCTGAAAATCCAGCCTGTGAAAAATGGCAAGCTTATAAAAAGATCAGTGTATCGTGTGGGAGGGATGATGTGCATTCTGTAAAGATCATTCACTTTATAGAGTATGGTCCTTAAGGCTTCCTTTCTTAGCAATCTTTCCTATGCACTTACAATGATTTAATTTTTTAAAAATTCCATTTATGTGAAATTTTACAGGGACACAGCTATTAAGCCAAGTGAGATACACCCACAGGATTCTGTGATCTTGGTATTACTTGGAAATTGCCATGAACTTTGCCTTATCTGACCCTTTCCCTTGTGTTTTTCTCTTCCAAATTCTCCTCTGAGGAGGTAGGTTTTGTATCCAATTATAAGAAGAACATCCTTGAAAATCACTCAATTATCACAATAGAAAGAAGTTAATTTTGACTATGCTGGGGAGCTCCCATCAACCAATATTATCTTTTCCCAGCACTGGAAAATTACAAAGTTTCTTTCCCTGGTGTTTGAAAATGTGCAGAGTCTCTGGGAACTGCAGTTAAGGATCTGGCTGCCAGCCAGTAACAGTGGGACGGGGTAAAGTGCTCATGGAACTCAGAGGCTGGTGAAGAAAGAGAGGGTCCAGAGCTGGCCACCCAAAGCCAGGCTGGCCCCCGTTGCTCTCAGGCGAGCTGCCCTGGTGCAGCCTCCAGCGAGGATTAACGGTGCTCCTTTCTGACCAGACTGTCAGTGATGGGGTGTGAAATCACTGACAAAAAAGCAGAAAGCAAGGAGGAGGAGGGACCATGAGTGGGGATGAGCATCTATAAACCTTGGAGAGAAAAGTGAAGCGTATACTTTCATTACATTTTCAGAAGGTTAAAGCCATACCTAATAAACAGAAGCTATGGGTTGCCAGGGGCTAGAGGCTACTCAAACATCACCAGCCTGAACTGAAAAAGAGGAATCCCAGCATTTTGTAATTTCTAGAAGTGCCCTTCCAGAGAAAACTAGAGCTGGCTGCAGCTCTCGTTTTTCACATTTCGAAAAAACCTGACCTGGTGAAGCCTCTCCTGACTCATGCTTATGGGCTAGAGCTCATATCTGTTGCTTATAAATGTTGACATTTCCTGGTAAAGTATCAAAATGTGGAAAGGGGACTCAGGGCAGCTCAGAAACCCCCTGCAGGCTCTACTCCACAATCCTGGACCTACTTCTTTTTAACAGGATCTGACTAGGGTGAGGCTAGCAGGGACATGGTATTTAAGGAGGCCCTCACTCTCGGGCTTGTGCACAGACAAGATCAGCCCTGAGAGGGAGAGCCTCCTTAAATCCTACTCCCCTGACGCCTCACTTGCCTCACTCTCCTCCCAGCCCTGCCTTTCAACCCTGACATTCAGCAACCCCCTACTCAGTAACCCCCCAATTCTAAGTCACTTGGTTTGAGACAAGGTGGAGGTAGTTTTAAAAGCTCCTTAGGTGATTCTAATGTACCACCAGGATGGAGAACGAGAGACTAAGGGGACATGATGGGTCGCAAATTGAAAGAATCCAACTCAGACAAGAATCGACCTTGACTTTATCCTTTCCTGGTATGTTAACTGGAGAAAAACTTAACAAATTCATTTTGGTTCAGTCTGTGCACTATATTAGAGGGTCAAAGAGGGTTCTGTATAGGATTGCCTGGGGAAGGCGCCAAGATGGCGGAGGAGCAGGACGGGGAAAACACTTTCTCCCCCACAAATTCATCAAAAGAGCATTTAAACATCGAGTAAATTCCACAAAACAACTTCTGAATGCCGGCAGAGGACATCAGGCACCCAGAAAAGCAACCCAACTCCTTGAAAGGAGGTAGGAAAAAATATTAAAGACAATAAAAGAGACAAAAGAGGGAGGGACGGAGTTCCGTCCCGGGAAGGGAGTCTTAAAAAGAGAGAAGTTTCCAAACACCAGGAGACCTTCTCACTGCCGAATCCGTGCCGAGCTTTGGAAGCACAGAGGGCAACATAACAGGGAGAAAAAATAAATAAACAATTAAAACTCGCAGATTGCGAGCCCTACGGTAACTCCCCCAGCGGAGAAGCAGTGCAGACGCCTGCATCCGCCATTAGCAAGCGGGGGCTGGGCAGGGAGGCGCGGCGCGGGCTGCATCGCTGAGAGTAAGAATCTGGCCTGAATACCCTGAGCACTATCTGAGCGAAATAATTTGGGCTAGCAAACCAGACTGTGGGATATCTACCATACGAAAAGCCAGCCCTAACCTAAGACACCGCCAGCCCGCGCACGGAACAAAGGACTAAACAGAGATAGCCGGCGGCAGACCTGCCCCCTCCGGTGACAGGCAGCCAGAGCCGGAAGGGGGCAATCGCAGCCCCAGAGAGACATTATCTATAAAACTGGCTTCTTTGCTAACTAAAACTTATTGGGGGTCTGGACGGTCAACATCTGCCTGAGAAGGTGCGCCGGTTTTACACCCAGATAACCGAGTGGCGGGGAGGTGATAAGTCGCAGCATTGGCGCTCGCCAAACACCTCATCACCTGAGCTGCTCGGACCTGGGAAGAGCACAAAACTCAGGCCCAACTGAGTCTCCGCCTCTGAGGACTACCTGAGTGCCTGAACCTGAGCGGCTTGGACCTGGGAGGTGCATGCAACCCAGGGCCAGCCTCGGATTGTTCCCGGCGGAACAACCTAGAGCCTGAGCAGTGTGGGCAGGGAGGCTACACGCTCCGTGAGCGGGGGCAGACCCAGTGTGGCTGAGGCACTGCGAGCGCACGCCAGTGTCATTTGTTTGCAGCATCCCTCCCTCCCTCCCCACAGCGCGACTGAACAAAGAGAAGAAATACAGCTCCACCCACCAGAACACCGACACAAGCTTCCCTAACCAGGAAACCTTGACAAGCCACCTCTACATACCCACACACAGCGAGGAAACGCCACAATAAAGAGAACTCCACAAACTGCCAGAATACAGAAAGGACTCCCAAACTCAGCAATTTAAACAAGATGAAGAGACAGAGGAATACCCAGCAGATAAAGGAACAGGATAAATGCCCACCAAACCAAACAAAAGAGGAAGAGATAGGGAATCTACCTGATAAAGAATTCCAAATAATGATAGTGAAATTGATCCAAAATCTTGAAATTAAAATGGAATCACAGATAAATAGCCTGGAGACAAGGATTGAGAAGATGCAAGAAAGGTTTAACAAGGACCTAGAAGAAATAAAAAAGAGTCAATATATAATGAATAATGCAATAAATGAAATTAAAAACACTCTGGAGGCAACAAATAGTAGAATAACAGAGGCAGAAGATAGGATTAGTGAATTAGAAGATAGAATGGTAGAAATAAATGAATCAGAGAGGATAAAAGAAAAACGAATTAAAAGAAATGAGGACAATCTCAGAGACCTCCAGGACAATATTAAATGCTACAACATTCGAATCATAGGGGTTCCAGAAGAAGAAGACAAAAAGAAAGACCATGAGAAAATACTTGAGGAGATAATAGTTGAAAACTTCCCTAAAATGGGGAAGGAAATAATCACCCAAGTCCAAGAAACCCAGAGAGTCCCAAACAGGATAAACCCAAGGAGAAACACCCCAAGACACATATTAATCAAATTAACAAAGATCAAACACAAAGAACAAATATTAAAAGCAGCAAGGGAAAAACAACAAATAACACACAAGGGAATTCCCATAAGGATAACAGCTGATCTTTCAATAGAAACTCTTCAAGCCAGGAGGGAATGGCAAGACATACTTAAAGTGATGAAAGAAAATAACGTACAGCCCAGATTATTGTACCCAGCAAGGATCTCATTTAAGTATGAAGGAGAAATCAAAAGCTTTTCAGACAAGCAAAAGCTGAGAGAATTCTGCACCACCAAACCAGCTCTCCAACAAATACTAAAGGATATTCTCTAGACAGGAAACACAAAAACAGTGTATAAACTCGAACCCAAAACAATAAAGTAAATGGCAATGGGATCATACTTATCAGTAATTACCTTAAACGTAAATGGGTTGAATGCCCCAACCAAAAGACAAAGACTGGCTGAATGGATACAAAAATAAGACCCCTACATATGTTGTCTACAAGAGACCCACCTCAAAACAGGGGACACATACAAACTGAAAGTGAAGGGCTGGAAAAAGATTTTCCATGCAAATAGGGACCAAAAGAAAGCAGGAGTCACAATACTCGTATCAGATAAATTAGACTTTAAAACAAAGGCTGTGAAAAGAGACAAAGAAGGTCACTACATAATGATCAAAGGATCAATCCAAGAAGAAGATATAACAATTATAAATATATATCCACCCAACATGGGAGCACCGCAGTATGTAAGACAAATGCTAACAAGTATGAAAGGAGAAATTAACAATAACACAATAATAGTGGGAGACTTTAATACCCCACTCACACCTATGGATAGATCAACTAAACAGAAAATTAACAAGGAAAAAAAAAAACATGTATCTATAAAGTTCACTAAAGCAAAGCACAGTAAAATTAAAAAAAAAAAAGAAACAAACAAACAAAAAAGCTTCCTGTGAATTAATTATAACTCCACATTACTATAAAAAAAAAAAAAAAAAAAGGGATTGCCTGACAAAACCCAAGACAGTTAATTTGAATTTTAGAGAAATAAATAATTTTTTAGACATCTGAAATTCACATTCAACTAAGTATCCTGAATCTTTGTTTGCTAAATCTAGTGGCCCTCATTCTGTATGACATGCTAAAGTATTGTTGTATAGAGCAGCATGTCCTGGTTTGTATTACAGAACACAAGTTGCAGTAGATATAATGTGTATTATGTCAAGAAAAAATTTTCTAGTGAAATAAATATGGCAAACACTGGGTTAAACCAAGAAAACCAGGTTTTCTGACTATAAAACTCTCAGAGCCTTTAATATGCAAACCCACACTGTGACTCCTCCAGTTGAAGACTTACAGTGCTCCTGAACTTTCACAGCCTGGGGGGACAGCTTACAGAACTATTGTTCCAGCAAACAATATGGAAAACCCTGAGGAGAGGTGTGGCTAAGGGTTTTAGCAGCTAAGTGACAGTCAGTCTAATGATTAAGATACTTTTAGAAGTATCAATTTGAGAGGCAACCCAGATAGAAAGCTATATTGGTTTGCTAGGGTTTGCCATAATGAACACCATAGACTTAGTGGCTTAAACAACAGATTTCCTCACAGTTCTGGAGGCTAGAAGCTTGAGATCAAGGTGTCAGCAGGGTTGGTCTCCTGAAGCCTTTTTCCTTGGCTTGGAGATGGCCACCATCTCCCTCTCTCTTCATAGGGGGCTACCCTCTGGGCCTGTCTGTGTCCTCATCTCCTTTTCTTATGGGAACACCAGTCATATTGGATCACTAGGGGCCACTGATATGACCTCACTTTACCTCCATTACCTTTTTGAAGGCTCTATCTCCAAATACAGTCACATTCTGCAGTATTGTGTGTTAAGACTTCAGTGTATAAATTTGGAGGCGGGGACACAATTCAACCCATAAGAGAAGCTTTTACAATGACCTATTGGAAGATGATGAGGTTGCAAATTAAGGTAGTGGCACTGTGGATCCAGAGAAGGGACTGGATCCTAGAAATACCATACAGTCAGAACTGAAAGGATGGGGGAATTAAATAGATGTGGTGAAGGTGCAAAAATAAAGCCTGGGGTCAAGTCAGAGTAACCCTCAAATATATTTATTTCCATCTCTTCACTGTTCCTGAGTTTAAAATAGAATCTTTCATGTAACACAAATTCACACACATAATGCAGTGTTGGATTAAATTCATTTCAGGGACAGAAGCATGACGACACAGTTATTAAATATTTCCCATTTATTTCCAAAAACGTTCACTAGTGTTTGTATTGGGATGACTGACTAAGCTCTGTATCATCTCTCTCCACTCTTGCAAAGAACACTGAGCATTATGGGAATGTCTGACTTACCTGTACCAGATTCATTTTGCTCTAGTGGGTGGAGTTCTGGCGGTTTCCAAGGAGAACAAAAACTTGATGAAGCGTAACTGCTTGGCTAGACATGGCTCCCTCGGGGGCTGTGGTCCTTGGGCTCTTTAAGACACATTGAAGACCAGGCCATGTCTGGCCTTCAACCTGAAAATTAGTCAGAAAAGTCAATAAGTTCTGGGAAGTCAAAAAGTCAAAAGTCAAATTTTGATAGTCTGAAAAACTCACTGGGTGGTGTGGACAGATGAAGAGGCCAAAAGACATTTTCAAGGGTGGCCTTCAGTTCTTTAGAGCAAGCTAATTCCACACAAAAAAAGAACACTTGCCATTCGTGGAGGCAGGGATTAAGGACCCACAAGTCAATGCTCTCTGAGCACCAGCCATTGGGCTCACTTCCTGGGCTCATTTGGCCTGGGCAGGAGAACACAAAAAATTGGATGGCTTTGGTATGAAAGGGGTTTCTTGCTAACACCCTGAAAATCTTCCAGAGTCACCACAAGCTAGGACCCATCTTTGCTGAGGTGTACAGAATTCTTGTTGATACAAGTGTTCTTTAAGTTAAAAGCAATAAACGCTTTCTGGTTTAACTTTTAAAAGAATCAGCTGGGAGAACTAGGATTCTTTTTCTTTTTTTCCTTTGTTTCTTGAGGATGAATGCATTTCTTAACTTTTTGGCCTCTACCAATTAAATAAGGGTGCCAGCCAAAATGCAACCATTTCCTATAATCTTTGTCTCTTTTGAGTCTTTAATCTTTTCATGGCTTCTTGTTCTCAGCCTACACTTGTAATCTACCTCATTCTGAAGATTTCCCTTGTCCAGTAACCTCAAAGTATTATATTCTGCCTTGTTATAAAGCTGGAGACTTGCCCTGCACTCTAAGTCATCACTACTTGAAAAGCAGAAAGTAGTTCTTCTGTGACTCTCCCATGGCTCGCAGCTCATACCTTGATTACGGCAAATACTTATCTGGTTGTCCTGAATCCAATGCAGAGCCTCTGCCACTAACTCCTCTATACCCAACACTCAAAAATCACTCATATGCCCTACTGTTGGTATATTTTTCTCCTTATATCTAATTGAAATCAATCACACAATTTAATTTTGTACTCCATTGGTAGTACGTCTCTTGCAAAAATGGCCAGCCTCTTCTTTGCATCCATGCTCCTTTGCAATGTGGCTTTCCACCTCTTCCTATCAAGGGATGGAATCCACTTTCCCACCCTTTGAATGTGGACTGACCATGTGACCAGCTCTGACCAATAAGTGACAGCAGAAGTGATGTTGTGCCCTTCCTAAGCCTAGCTCTTAAGAGGGTTTGTGAGTTTTTGTTCTCTCTCTTAGAACTCTGCTCAGCTACCAGTGAACAAGCTTGAGTGGGCCGGCTAGGTAGTGAATGACCACATGGCCAAGTCAATCCTGTCACCCCTGCTGGAATTAGCTGAAACCAGTTAATCCCCAGGTGCAAAGCTCCTTAGCTGACCTCTAGCTGACCATGGATGCATGAAAGAACTTAGCAAAGACCAGAAGACTGTACAGCTGATCCACCCTAAATTTCTGATATGCAGAATCATAACTTAAATAGTTACTGTTTTAATCCACTGAGATTTGGGATGGTTTGTCCCACAGAAATAGTTAACTAATACTCCATCCACAACGTTCAAATGTTTGAAGAGTGTAAGGAACTTCCAGTCAATCATATGGCTCCACACACACGCATTGATGCAATTTTGGTGCTAAACTCATAGTAATAAGAGATAAAGCAGAAACCAAAAACTGTATAGCTGGCTCATGGATAAACATCTCCACAACCATAAGTCTACAATGCCCCAGGAGTAAAAGTAGGGTGAGGTCACTGCTTAGTGTCTGCAGAGTAAAGAGAATTAAAGAGTTCCACCTGAGGCAGGGAATAAAAGCCAGTTTACTGCTTGAAGCCAGGAGTTGGTGGGGGTAAATAAAGCCTCACTTTTGCCCACTCATGAAAGGCCTACACATAATTGCCAAGTATTACCATTCTAATCAGGCATTCTCCCCGTCCAACCCTGCCTCCTCTATCAACTTTGCTAAAACCAACGTTCAGTTCTCAGTCCCCTAGATTTAAAAAAGAGAAGTGTCTTCATACTTTAAGATGGATAGAGAAAACCCATGCCCACCAGACAGACCTATATTTAAAAGGGGAAAATTCAAGCTCCACACAGTAATGCTAAGATGGAAAGAAGTGCCATGTTTAATCTATGAGGCCTGTGCAATAGTGAAGAGGATGCATAACTTTAGCCTTTGTTTAAAAAAAGTTCAGGGTTAAATAGGTATGTTTTAAAAATTAAAGGGAACCACTGAAATCAGCAAGTAAATTTGTATTTATTAAAATACTGTAAGTAATGGAAACCTTGTTAGTACAGTAGAAGATAGAAATGGAGAAATTTCCGAAATTAAAAAAAATTATGGTAAGGAGAAAACCCAAAAAAAGGAAGCAGAAATTCAAATATGTCACAATAAATTTTATTGTGACATATTTGAATATACCACTGGGCTTCTCTTGTGGTTCAGACGGTAAAGAATCCATCTGCAATGTGGGAGACCTAGGTTCAATCCCTGGGTTGGGAAGATCTCCTGGAGAAGGGCATGGTGACCCACTCCAGTATTCTTGCCTGGAGAATCTCCATGGACAGAGGAGCCTGGCAGGCTACAGTCCATGGGGTCACAAAGAGTCAGACACGACTGAATGACTAAGTACAGGACAGTAAAGGTTATCACAGTGAATTAAAAAAAAAAAAAAATCCAGCCATATGCCGCTTATGGGAGACCAAATTAAAACACTGAAAGAGAAAGTGTGAATATAAATGAACTAGAAAGATGTACCACATAACAATAATAAAGAGAAACCTGGCTCATTTATATCAGACTACCTAGAACTTAAGGCAAAAACACCACGTAACAGAAGGAGCGATCCACCAAGATGCAGCTCTCCTGTAGCTGGAGGTCCCTAACAGCATAACTCAGCAAACCACGCTTAAGGGAGACTTTCTTCTTTTCTTTTTTTAAATTTAGTTATTTTTAATTGAAGGATAATTGCTTTACAATATTGTGTTGGTTTCTGCCATACATCAACATGAATCAGTCATAGGTACACACATGTTCCCTCCCTCTTAAACCTCTCTCCCACCTCCCACCCATCCCACCCCTCCAGGTTGTTACAGAGCCCTGGTTTGAGTTCCCTGAGTCATAGAGCAAATATCCTATTGACTATCTATTTTACGTATGGTAACTCTATTTTACATATGGAAATGTGACTCTCCATGCTACTCTCTCCGTTCGTTGCACCCTCCCCCTCCTCCCTGCCACCGCCTGTATTCAAATCTGTTCTCTTTGTGTCTGCATTGCTGCCCTGCAAATATGTTCATCAGTACCATCTTTCTAGATTCCATATGTATGCGTTAATATCCAATATTTGTTTTTCTCTTTCTGACTCACTTCACTCTGTATAATAGGCTCTAGGTTCATCTGCCTCATTAGACCCGACTCAAATGCTCCTAAAGGAGCCTTTATTTTAAAATCGAAATAGTGTCTTTTAAGGAGGATAGTGATTTGCCAGACACCATTTCCTTCTAAAGGTTTTCTGTGTCACTGATTGGATAAAACAAAAACCTGTTGTGTGGGAAAACTGCATGTTCTGCATACGAACACAGTAGACTACGATGGCTGTTGTGTATGAAATAGCATCTCACAGTTTGCGGCATCATTCGTTAGGAACTGCCTTGGGGATAAACACAGACAAGTGACTAAACAGTGATGTCACACAATTATTTTAAATAAATGAACCAAACAGGCAACTTGTGCCACATTCCAACTAGGTCATAACATTTATTTAAGAAGCTTTGACCCTCAGATTTTTCTAAGCCTTTTATAATACTTTGTTTGGGCTCCTTTCTCCATGTGCCATAATTCAAAACAGTGGAACCCAAGCTCCTTTTAAATGTTTCCTGAGAAATCTATCTGCCTCTTAACTTCAGAAGAGCACTGAAGTGTCAACACATGGCTTAGAGATTGTTTCCAGATGCTTGGCATTGCGTGGAGGAGGAGAGCAGGAATATGTGACACTGTGGGGTTGCTGAGGAATAAGTGCGAGGGTGGAGGGAAGAGTAGAGAGAAGGGGGAGACAGTCAATGTGCCATTTTGAGAGGAGCTTTACAGATGATTTGGGAAAGTCTGCCAGCCCTACCAGGTGGCGCTAGTGATAAAGAACCCGCCTGCCAAGGCAGGAGACATAAAAGACTTGAGTTCGATTCCTGGGTTGAAAAGATTCCCCTGGAGAAGGGCATGGCAACCCACTGCAGTATTCTTGCCTGGAAAATCCCATTGACAGAGAAGCCTGGTCGCAAAGAGTCAGATAGGACTGAAGCAGCTTAGCAAGCATGCATACCAGCCCTAGAAGGTCACAAGGTCTCTCTCACCAGACAAAACTTTTTGGTGAATGAGGAGAAAGCTCTAGACTGAGGGCCTTGGAAAGGTTGCGCGGTGGAGAGTAATTGCCAGAGATCAAAGAGGAGGATGCAGGTTTGAGATATGTGTTGTCACTGCTTTCTTAGTTGGTAGATTATGGCGGGTCTGCTGAGGTTGGCCATCTGAATGGTTTGGGGACCTTACTCATTTTCCAGCAGGTTCACTTTGTGGCATTGTTTGGGACACCACTCTCTCTGGCCCACCATCAGACTTGTGGTCTTGGTCCTGCTTTATCTGATAAAGTCATAGCAACCTTTGGGTGATGGCACTCACAGCATCTTGATAGCCAGAAAGAGACTAGCAAATGCTGCCACCTCTAACAGCACAGTTTAGGTTTTCAGCAAATTCCCTACCTCTTCCTTTTATGCCAGAGTCTGTCTGTTTGAATTAAACTTCAGAAGACAGAATATGGGAACAATCCTGGAAGTTCACATTTCATTACTGGTGAGTGTCAAGGGTTAGGAACAACTCGAAGATTTCTAAGCTGTGCCTGAGTATCATCATGTCTTGGGAGATGACCATGCTATGGGATTTCAGCCCTGATTGTATTTCACTTGACCACACCCCCATCACAGCTGTTCACTACAGAAAGACTTTCCAGACTGGTTGGGCTAAGCTGAGAATTCCTAATCTACCAGACATAAGTGTGAGGCCCTCTCCTAACCTCTGCTCTCTGACAGTTACTAGCTTTGAAGAAAAAAGAAAAAAAAATAGGATTAGATGAAAATAAATATTTCATAGGAGCATCAGTGAGGGTTCTGATGGAATTTTTCAGGCCATAAATAGTGCTAGAAGATAGCAAAGTTCAACTTTTTTCTATTAGCCCAAATTTTATAAAGTTGCTCCAAAGGCTAAATAATAATTACAATAGAGCCTGTCTCTACTCCTCCCTCCACCAAAGGGTTTCACTGAACACCAGTTGAAACCTCCAACTAAAAATGAGACTCAGAGAAACTGAGAGCCATAGCCCAGGCATGCCAGATAGCTGGTGATAGCACTGGGACCAGAGCCCTTTCACCCACAGAAGCATTTACTCATTGCCTAGAACTCATTGCATCATGAAAAATGGATGGCAGAGACTCGTCTCTGCCCCCAGTAATTTTCAGTGTGAGAAAGACACTGTCAGAGTCAGCACACACACACACACACACACACACACACAAATGTTTTCTTCAGCCCTCCAAATATGGGCAGCCAGGATGAAACTCTTTAAGGCATTTATATTAATATGCAACAGATTATGCCTCCAGGAATTCTATGACTTCTCCTCCACCCCAACATGAGGCCCAGGCCATAGAGACAGTAAAGCAAGAAAGCAAACAAAGCAGAGATGCAGGTTTGTGTATTCCTGGGAACCCAGGGATGAATCCCACGATTGTGTCAGCCTTTTCCACTCTGGCCAGGACTTAAATTAGGCATGCCATCACATAGTTTGGCAAGAATTTTGTTTCTTTGTTTTTTTTTCCCCCCCCCAGGGGGGATAGGGAGAAAGGATAAGAAAACACTACTTCACGTAACAGCATGGTTATATTAATAAACTATTTTAAAACTTGTCACTGTTCACCCACATACTGCAAATTAAATAAGTTGCACAATAACTCTATGAGAGCATAAGACCAGCATTCTCTTTATTTTACAAAGAAAAAAAGAGGAGAAGGAGGTCATGTGGTTTCCCCAAGGCTGTTCCATCAGTTGGTGACAGATGGGATGATCAGTGACTGAGGGAAAAACACTTTTTTTTTCATCAGACTCTAGACTGGGTTCAGACTCTGCCCTTTAGTAAATATGTCACAGACCCAAACAGAGGAACTGTTCTAATTTGAAGAACAGAACAAGGAAGACATTCCAGTGGTGCATGAGTCAGAAAAGCAAAAAAAAAAAAAATTAGAAGATAACAGACATCATAGGATTCCCTCTGGCCTCTGTGTTCTTCAGAATTGTTTGTAGATGATTTATGTCCAAATGTAAATTTGCATTTGATGGATGAGTTCTGGTACCATAGATGGATGTATCCTCTAGAACCTCTATTAGTTAATTGAAACTATACTTTTCTATGAAGAGCTTTATATCCATGTAATTCACTCCCAAAGTAAGGCTGAAGAAACACCGAAGAGATGAAGAGTGGACTCTAAAAGGAGAGAACTGTGGCAGTGCCAAAGCCAGCTCCAGGAGTGAGAGGACTAATTTGGCAGCTGTCAGGATAGATCAGCTCATGGAGAGAGAAATGGGGTGATGGGAGGGAGCTCTGTCTGCAAGGACAAAGCTGGACATGTAGGTCCAATTTTTTTAGCTGCTTCTCTTCTGGGGAAAACCACCCATAAAATCCCACATGCCTTGAAACCTTTTCTGATGGAGGTAGAATGCACAACAGTCATCTCTAATTTCAATGGCATTACTGGGGCCTGAAATATCCACACTCACAAGTTCTGAAATAAAACAGGTTTTTCAGTGGCTTGTTTGAGCTCTCCCATAATTCCTTTAAAATGCAGAAGATGAGTAACCCTGGGTTCATTTCTGCACAGAGGGCTGGGGAAAGGCCCAGACATAAGCTGCCAACAGTGTAAAATCTGTCAAGTCAATCTAGTGAATAAGTGATTACTTTTCAGGTCAAAACCTGTCGAAGATTAAGATGTCTTTCCAGCAACCCAAGGGTTGATCCCAGGCCTGTTTCAACTGTACCAGGAGCTTCAGGAGCTGGCAATGTGGGACGACCAGCGAGAAAGCTACCGTCATCTGCAAAGGATGGGCGTGGTTTTCAAATAAAGAATCACTTTCCAGTCAAAGAGAGCTTCTTACCACTCTAGAAGGTGATCCTGGGAACTGATTCTTAGAATAAACATGAGCATCAAAGAAAAAATGTCTGGGGAACACACATTTTTTCTTTCTAAGTGACCCATATTACAAGGCCCCGACAACATTCCTGAGGGGCACATCTGCCTGGGGTACAGGGAACTAGAGAGCTGGCCTTGGTATGGTAGCTGACTAGTCCACTGACCTTGGGTAATCACTTAATTTGAGATTGGTAATTCACAGCTGAAGCCGTGATTACTGTGATCCAACAGAAGTGAGCCTGCCTGGGCATGGGAAGCCAAGGGTTATAATTTTAAGGATTTATTCCTTGGGAGTGGAGGCAACACTCATGGAAGTAAAGCAGCACAGATTTGAATGCCTTCACGGTGAGTTTTAGCAGGACTCCCACACCTTTCAACAAGCCCTCTGGGCTTTTCAGTGGGTCTGGGGAGGTATCACTCACTTGGGCTCAGAGGTTCAGAAGTAGAACTTGGGCATTTCATTAGACTCTTCATGGGAGACTTGGATGAGAAGTAAGTGATGATGTTTTTGTAAGTGATGATTGTCTCACCAGAGCAAACTTCTGGAAACAAATTTAATGTTCTCATCACCTGCTTATAATGACTTTCCATTGTTCTAAAATAAAAGCCAGGAACCTCAGTACTGTTTACACCTCCACCTGTCCCAGCCCCTGTCTATCTCTCCTGATCCCTGCTCTCTTCATTCCCCTTAATCCAAGGACTTTATTTCACTTCCTCCAATGCTCAAGCTCTTTCTCAAGCCCTGCCTTACCCCTCTTTACTTTTTAATTTCTATTTCTCTTTTGGTGTTTCGCTCAAATATCACTTTCTCTGAGAAGCCCTCCCTGAATCTTCCCCTCTCCACCCCTATCAGATCAGATAGAAGTGCTTGTAATGTTCTTGTGGAGCATCCTATTCTTTTTCCTTTAGGGCCTTTATCACAGTTGATAATTATATCCTTGCTTGTTTACTTATTGGATCAATTCCAGGCTCTCCCACCACATTACAAGCTGTGTCTATTCACCACTCTATCTCTAATGCCTACACAATGCCTTGCACTTAGCAGACACACAATACAGCGATCTCGTTAGGATGAAGGTGACGTGAAGTGGAAGACTGCCACATTCTATAGAAATCCAGAGCTCTGCTCTGATCCACACCTGCAGACTGTTTTGGTCAATGGCCTTCAACATCTCAGCTAACCAAACAACTACTTTTGGAGGAGCATTAACACCTGTGAATAAAACAAATCCATTCTTTTCATTAGTTTTGGCTGTTCAGAACACTGGCGAAATTTGAGAAGAGAGGAAATCTCAGAAAGCCCTGTTCACTTTCCTAGATTGTAGATTTGGCTTGGACACATTCCACCAGCTGCCCCATCTCTGGCGGGTGCACAGGGCAGAGTGAGGGAATCTGTGTGTGGGGACTCTGGCCTGACAGCAGGATCCAACACAAGCAGATACTTAAAAATATGCTGACAGTGGGGGTTATGTCTCTTCAATACATTGGAGGCAAAAACCCTTGTTTTAAAAACATTCACACAGAGCCAAGAATGTCCCTGAGTCAACAGTCCTAACCCTTTTTCTATCTGTCGAAGAGGCCCTGGGTCTTAGATGGATGAACTAAGGACCTGCCACTTAGAGGTTATGGTCTCAGTAAACCCAACTGATATTGGTCAAGCACAGACTGGGTATAGTAGGAGCTTGGGAGATAATAGGAGATGCAGAACGTGGAAAACTACTACTGATGGATCTGTGTAGGCAGACAAGAACAATGAAAGCATGATTCCAGGGTTACACAAAAACAAGGGGGGAGATTTTGCTCCTGGGCAGTAAATTTCCTTTACGTTAGGATAAGCTGAGATCATTCAGGAAGTCTTCCTGGAGAAGGCAAGTTTAAGCTTTAAAGAAAAAAAGTAATTGGATTAGCAAGGAGAAATGAGCTGTAAAAAGCTGGGTCCACAGTTATGTGGCTGCCTGGAGCTGAGAGTCTTTTCAAGTTGTGATTCGAGATGCCTCTAATCAACCATTTGGGGATAAATAAATCCCTTTGCAGTAGCTATAATAAACCACCCAACATCTACGTGATGGGGGTGAAGTTTTGTTGTTCTTTTCAATTGGATGTTGGGATGTAATGCAGTCCCAGTGGCTCTCTGATCCTCTCACTAACCCAGGATCCTGAGTAACAATCACTTTGTTCCACCAGCTGAATGAACCCACCCCACAAATTTGTAACTGGGACCATGCACTTTTGCTTACTCTTGGTTCTCTCTTCTGTTGTCTGAATCGTTCTCTGAGGAGATATTTATGTCCTGAATTTTAAGCAGCTGTGTCCACTTAGCTACTGTTCACCTAAGCACAGATGGAAGAATAAAAAGCACAGGGTTCTAATGAGGTGGATGAAACTGGAGCCTATTATACAGAGTGAAGTAAGCCAGAAGGAAAAACACCAATACAGTATACTAACGCATATATATGGAATTTAGAAAGATGGTAACAATAACCCTGTGTACGAGACAGCAAAAGAGACAGTGATGTATAGAACAGTCTTATGGACTCTGTGGGAGAGGGAGAGGGTGGGAAGATTTGAGAGAATGGCACTGAAACATGTAAAATATCATGTATGAAACGAGATGCCAGTCCAGGTTCGATGCACGATACTGGATGCTTGGGGCTAGTGCACTGGGACGACCCAGAGGGATGGTATGGGGAGGGAGGAGGGAGGAGGGTTCAGGATGGGGAACACATGTATACCTGTGGTGGATTCATTTTGATATTTGGCAAAACTAATACAATTATGTAAAGTTTAAAAATTAAAAAAAAAAGTCATAACCAACTCTAATATAATGAATAAATATGCTCATCTTTTTCTAAAAGAAAAAAAAAAAAAGCACAGGGCTAAACCACGGCAGCAATTACTTTCTACAAGGAGTCAGAGATTGGAAGTGAGGCTAAAACATCTTCAGCCATAACAGCATCTCTTTTTAAGATAAGCCATTTCCCCAGGGAGAGTTTGCTGCTCTGAGCAAAGGCAGGACAATAAAAGATCAAGGGTGTCTTTCTAAGGCTGCAAACAAAGCAGTTGACACCCTGAAGCGCCTCTGTTTTTGACCCCTTTAAAAGCCAGGATGGCAGTAAAGTGCCCGCATTACACTTTCCATAAGCTGGCCAAGCATCTTTTTTTTTTTTTTTTAAAGGCATAGAACCCCAGTACTTGCAGAGAACAGGCAGGGAGGGACATCCTGGGACATCAGGGCTCCGTCTCAGTAGGGTGTCACTGAAGCCTGTCTTCCCTGAGCAGTCTTCTGCACTTCTCTTCCACTTCCTGTAAGGCCCACTCTGGAAGTCATGAGTCTGTGCCCTCCTTGCCACCCACAGTTTCTGCACCTTCATTTCCAAAGGCAAGTGAGAAGAGTACTAGACAGTACAAACAGGCAATTGCAGAGAGTTACCCTCCTCTCATTTCCCCTAAAGTGTTCAGTAATTAGACCCTGGAGCTGATTCCAGTAGCAATGGGGTTAAAGAACACCGAAGCTAAAGCCAAACTGGGTTTTATTTAGGAGGTGTTCCTTGTCACTTTCATCTCCAGATAGAAGACTTCTCTGTTTTCCCCCCAAAATAAAATAATCAAATGGCAGTAACGAGGTGCATGACTCTGTAAACAGGTAGGTGAGGTCTCTGGTTGAGGGAGCAGGGTATAGGTAGTACTGGGTCTCCTACAGGCAGAGCTCAGAGGAATTTCACCCACCTGTTGCGTTTTTCCCAGGTGGGAGTAAGGGATGACTGGGATTCTACTTAAGACCACTATCAGCTGACTTTGGGTGGGCGGGGTCCTCTCAAACTTTAACCCATATGCAGATCTTCTCAAAATATCTTTACAGTGCAGATCCCCCAGTTGGTCTGGGACAGAGCCTGCCTTTCTACCAAGCGCCTGGTGATGCCGATGCCACTAGTGCCATGCACACTTTGCCTAGGGAGAGGTTAGGTTTTTATTTACTGCCTTCCCACCCACTGCTGGGCTATGTTACTTTATCAAAACAATGTGGTAGGAGTGAGGACCTCCTGAATCATCCATTGTTAGAGTTGTTTCTTGCAGAACATTAAAAGGGGCTGTCCCAGGAGTTCCCCATTACTCAAGAAGCCCATTTGTAACAAGATACTTCTGGGCAAGCAAGCCACTGTGAAAGCTGCTTTGGCTGCTTTTGCCTGCTGCCAGGCAGCTCCTGGTTGGTGTCAGAGTAGGAAGTTTTATGTGACAATGTGGATGGTGCTGATTTTGAAGTGGCTAGGGAGTTCTCTGCTGCAGTAGCTTCAGCTCCTATTAGCCCCCCCACCCCAGGCTTACACAAAGGATGAGGTGAAAGCTGGGAGAGAAGCATGAAATTCTGCAGACCTGGGGGTGTTTTCACTTTCTCTGCTACAGGACATCCCACTCCTTATATAAATAATTATAGGACAATTTCCCTGTAGAGAGTGCCCAAGTGTGGGAGTCGGTAAGGAGGATGGTTGAAGGAAAAAAGGAGGGAAAAAGCGGTGCTCTTGGTGTATAAGGATTGGAAGTTGAGGGAAACCCCGAGGGCTTGTTTTAGGCCAGTCTTCTCTCCCGCAAGAGGAGGAGTTGGACTAGACTGGAGATGATAAACCAGGGGTCTGTGATTTACACCAGAAACTCCCTGCAGTTTATAAGCAATGTTTGATCGGTGTGTAAATTTTTCTAGGGCAGGGGCTCATCGCTTTCAACAGAGTCTCACAGGGTCCATGATTCACAAAATGTTCATCAGTACCTTTTCAAGCAGGATCATCTTCTAGTCCCTCCCAGAGTGAGTATTTGGAGCTCCAGGCTTCTAGAAGCCGCGACATCAAGCTCTGGCTGGGGGATTAGGAGGGTCAGGGCAGCCACTCGGAATAATTTTCAACAGAGGCGGAAGAGGGTCAGCTAACAACCCCATTTTACAGAGGGAAGGCTGAGCTGCAGCCAATTCCAGTGACTCCACTGAACCAAATTGGGAGCTGAGTCCGGACTAGAACTCAGGCCTGCCTTCAGAGAACAGATCTGCATTGCGGAAAAGCCCCTATAATTGGGCCGTCATCTCCGAAAGGCAAGGTATTGGTGACCGCAGCGCCAAGAGCCCAGCCAGTTATTTCTAGTTCGCTGAATGCCAAAAATCCAGGCCGCTTCTCACAGCAGCCTCCACTTGTCAGACCAGATCAAGGCATCCGAGCGTCAAGCAGGCCAATCAGCTGCCTCCAGCACCGGCCTCGCTGCGCCCCGCCCGCGTGGTGCACCTGACCCTGTCCGCGCAGCCCCGCCCCGCCCACTTGTCATCCGAAAGTCACGCCTGTGCAGCCGCCGCCGGGGTTTTCTCGGCGTGGAGCCTCTTGGCAGCCTGCCTTGGCTGAGTGTGACCACAGAACAGTCTCCCACGGCCTTTGACTCCCAGGGTCGGATAGCGCAGGACACTTTTCGTTCTATTTTTTGACCCTCCCACCTTCACTTTTCTCTTTCTCAACACAACTCCCATCTCCCAGTTCCTCTCTAGATCCAAATCTATGTGCTAGTTTGTGTCCAGTTTTCCAGAATCCAATTTTACAACAACACATAACGCCAGTCCTGAGTGTCTGCTATGGGTTTCCCTTCATTGAAATATTAATATTAGAACTACTGATGGCTAGGCTTTGAACAGAGGAGGCCGACCTACCCTCAGGGAGCTGGCAGTCTCCTGGGGGAAGAGAACTGTGATTGGACGGTCTCAGGTATCGAATGAGCAATGAGCGTCGCGGGCAGAGTGCCCCTGCCCTGTAGAGAGGTGGGAGCCAGTACCTGTGATGAGCTGGGGAGGGGCCAGGAAAGGACTCTGAATCAGAGAAAAGTGTGAATTTCATCCTGACAATGCAGGCCTCTGGAGGGGTGTTTTGGTTGCTTCATTTTGCTTTGGAAGGTTTTAACCAGGAAGTCGCCAGTTAGATTTGCTTTCTTAGGTGGGATGAGAGGCAGAACTCCCAACACAGCGGCATCAGCATCTTTAAAGATTGTAGCATATTCCAGTGCAGGGGCCATGTTCTCCCACATGGAGCTCAAATTCCCCATTTTCTTCTACTTACTCCCACCGCGGCTCTGCTGCTTTATTCCTGTCCCTAGCCCCGCGCTGACTGGCTCGACCTTCTGCATCCCATCGACCCACACCTCGCCTTTAGGTAAGATGTTAGGTTGACTGTACTTCCAATCCACCACCACGTTTTCAGCATCCATTGACCCGATGAATATAAATGGTTGATCTGAGCCAGAGCTGTGCTAGTCATTGGGGGTATGCAGAAGGGAGGATTCACATCATTCCTGATCTCAAAGAGCTTAGAATTTGTCCAGTGGTTCCCAAATTTGGTCATGCATCAGAATCATCTGTAAAGTTTGTTTTAAAAAAATGCGGCTGATTGAACATCATCTGGACTGACTAAACTGGAATCTTTGGAGCTAAGTTCCAGGGAGCCATATTATGGAAACTCTCCTCCAGGAAATTCTGCTATGCAGTCAGAACCACTGATCCTTAGAGGAATGCTGAACTGGAACTTCTCTGATGGCTTTCTTCTCCATGACCCAGAGTCTGACTGTTGGCCACAGGATGATCAGAAATCATCAGAGGAAGACAGAGAAAGCTCAGTTGAATTGGGCTGTAAATCTAGGACCTACTCCCATGACTTCAAAGAAGCAGGAGGGTCAGTGGGGAGGGATGAATGGAAGGCTAGAGTAGAATGTATTGGGATGGTAGGCTGGGCTGTGCCTGCCTAGAGTGGATGGGTCAATTTTTTTTACCTAAGTTATATAAATCATCCATTAGAAAGCAGGAGACCTGCTCTCTGGCTTGTTGACTCCTTTTCAGGACCACCTTGATGGTCATGGTCAAGAGCTAGGGATGGTTGCACCAGGAAATTTCAAATGGTGGCTGTGATGAATAATAAGAATCATCAGGTACATTATAGACAAACCCATAACTCTCCACCAGTTAAGTCTGAGTCCTGGTGCAAGCTGAAGCAAAGAGGGGTTGCTGATAGCTCACTGTTCCCAGAAATATCCCCCAGGTGCTTGTGGCCACTCTCTGAGGGATTCCAGGAAGGGGCAATCCTGTCTGATCATGCCTGGAATCTCACAGCCCAGGGGATGGATCTTCATGGGGTTTGAGAGGATTAAATTTTCAGTTCCACCTTTCGTCTCTTGGTGAAGACTGTTCTGAGAAATTATGTATTTTTTTAGAGCTAACTCTATGGGCCAGGCACTGTGAGGTCTGGCCTGAAACATGAAAATATGTACAAGCCATTTGGGAAGAAAGGACAAAATTGTGTGTAAAAGTTAAAACTTAGATATTTCCAGATCACAGAAGAACTGGTTTTGTTCTTGCTTGAGGCTCTGTATCCCAACCACTTATCCACATGTATTTGAGAGCAATGTATTTGGGGCAATATACAGGCTTCCCAGTGACCCAGTGGTTAAGAATTGCCTGCCAATGCAGAAGATGCAAGAGATGCAGTTTCAATCCCTGGGTTGGGAAGATCCTCTGGAGGAGGAAATGGCAACCCACTCCAGTATTCTTGCCTGGAAAATTCCACGGACAGGAAAGCCTGGCAGGCTGCAGTCTGTGGGGTCGCAGAGTTGGACACGACTGAGCACACAGGCATGTTAAGGTGTAGTCTTTGCCCTCAGATGCTCACAGTCCAAGGGAATACAGGATGCATCTGTTTATACACATATGTGTATAGTTCACACACATAAACTAGAGTAAAAAATAGTATAGGCTGGGACAAGTGAGTTATTCAGCTTCAGCTTAAGCATCAGTAGGGCTTGTTCTGAAACATTTTTTCCCCACACCCTGGGTCATCTTTCAGGAAGATAATTCTGGTCATTCTGGGATTTGTGCCAATAATGTGAACTTTTCATTGGCATTTGCACTTAGTTCTTTCAATTATTTCTCAGAGATACCTGCGATTTAAAAGGACAGAAACCAAGAACTGCAAGACTAGAAAAGTGGGTGGAAAGTGATTTCCACCTGGACAAAATCATGGCATCTCTGACAGAGGCAAGTGCCCTGATCCTTGAAAGCTGGCAGTGTTGACTAAGAGGCAGGTGGGAGAAGAGGCTCATGGGAGAGGTGAGGAGTCTAATTCCTGGTTCAAAATCGATGTGTGATTTGTGTGATTTTTCAGGCCTAATCTTTGGCAATTATAAAGGCTTTGCCTGGCAGGCCCCTGCCTTGGTGTGTAGCCTGCACACGGCAGTTCCTGGAGTGGGGTGCAGTCAAGGACTTACCACCCCCACCTTCCCCACTGGTCTCGCTCTTTGTATATTTACATTCCTAGCTCAGAAGCCCCTTCATTCCTGCGTCTGTCTGACTGAGGCCTTGGGCAGAGGTCTTCTTCAGATGCTGTCTTTCCTGAGGCTTCCTTGTGTGGAAACTGAAGATTCTTCCCTGCCTCTCTCAATACCCAGTACTTTTCCACTCCTAGCCCTTCCCCACCCCCCACCAACTCCAGGTTCCATAAACTGCCCCCCCGCCTTTTTTTTAAAGAAACTCCCTTTAGAGAGAGATGACCTTGACATTTAGGCAGGTCCACCTGACCCTAGGCTGGTTTTGCAGCTCCATGAGGGAAATAGACACTTTTTCCAGTTGTAGACTCTTGTTTATACCATCATAGTGAATGATTAAAAGCCGGTTGCTTTAATTGGCTATGTGGACTCCTGATAATATAGCCCTCCTCACTATTTCCCAGTTGAGCTCTCAACAGGAGGGACTCCTCCCTCCAGCTCCTTCCCTGCTGAGAACATACACTCAAAGTATGGCCCCATTTCTGTTGGAGGCTCTGACCTCTACATTGGATTTAATTCTACATTGGATTTCTCTGTCTCTCTCCCATATAGTAATTGATCAAGGACAAGACAAACTCAGGATTGCCATGAAGGCTGGCAGGAAGTTAGCAAAAAAGACTAATGAAGCAGACACTGGCCAGATCAGGACTCAGAGACACAAGAACTACTCCAGCCTCAGAGACCAGATTCTCCTGATTTACACTTCTGAAGAGGAATGAAAGAGCCCAAGAGGTGAGTGACTAGCCAGGGCCACCCAACCAGAACCTAGGTTCTGGGTATTTCCAGGTTGCCTCCTTGATCACCTTTCTTCTTCCTACTGCAGGTTCTGTGCAGGGCTATGCCCCTGGTCTCCTGAACCACACTAAGCCTTGTGTGGTCAGAACCCTCACGGAGCCTGCAGCCTAACTGGTTCTCAAACTAGAGAACTTAGAATCCTCTGGAGCACTGGTTAAAATAGAGCTTGCCAGCCCCTCCCCTGGAGTTTCTAATTCAGTAGGTCTGGGGTGAGGTCTGAGGATTTGCAGTTCTAACAGGTTTCCTCCCCTGGAGTTTCTAGTTCAGTAGGTCTGGGGTGAGGTCTGAGGATTTGCTGTTCTAACAGGTTTCCAGGTGTAGCTGATGAGAATCACTGGGCCAATCTATATATGAACAAAAAGCTGTAGAGAAACAAAGAGTGGAAACTGAGCAAAGGAAGGTCGGCGGAAGGAAAGGAGCTGGGGTGACATTATTTATTGTGCTGTGCTGAGTCACTTCAGTCGTGTCTGACTCTTTGCTATGCTATGGACTGTAGCCCACCAGGCTCCTCTGTCTGTTCTCCAGGCAAGCATACTGGAGTGTGTTGCCGTGCACGCCTCCAAGGGATCTTTCCAACGCAGGGATCGAACCCGCGTCTCTTGTTTCCTGTGTTGGCAGGCAGGTTCTTTACCACTAGAGGGACCTGGGAAGTTTATTAGGGCAAGAAATGAACTCCAGGGCCTGGTCCCTAGGAGGTTTGTTTTTCTTTTCCTTGTCCATCCTGACTTCAAGCTTATCTAGAAGTTTTCAGTTTCCTTCAAATCCCTCTCCCACTGCTGAGGGTCCTCGTCCATAGGTGAGACAGAACCTCCACTAAGATGATTAGATTCCCTAGAATTGGAGCTCTAGAAGCCCCAAGCTGACTGCTATCCCAACACTCCTACCCCTCTGCTTCCCTATTCAGGTTGCCTCAAGCTGCACAGCTGCCTGTCCCAAAAAGGCCACAAGGATGAAGAGTCTTAGAGGGTGTCTGAGGCCAACTCAGCCATCTCTCTCCAACTTCCGCAGTGCACTCACATGAGTCCTGGCCAGTCAAGGCTGCTGACATTCAGAGAAAGGAAAGGAGGTGGGTACATGGCAATGGGATGGGTGGAGGGATTAAAAACTCCGCAGTCATATTGACTCAGCTCATCTTTCAAGTTCTTCTGAATCATCCGTGAACGTGGATTTGCTTTCTTAATCATTAGGTCTGAATGTGGGTCACTGAAATCTAAACCCGTGTTTGAATGTAATAGCATGGAGGTGAGCCAGATACACACACACACACACAACTAATTCTCGTGAGGGTATGAAAATCAGAAGCGACCCTCCTCTCAAAATCTGTTAACTACTTGCCTAGATCCATTTGGCTGTGAGAAAAAACTAAGGCACAAATGCTATGTCCAGTGGCCCAAAGCTGTTCCAGGGTAAGCAGTAACCTCAGGAGGTCAGAGGTTGGCCAGTACAAAGGCAGAGAGCAGGAACACTCCACTTGGAGGAGAGGTGCTAGAGGGCCAGGGCAGGGTAGTGGGAACTTGGTCACCCCTCCTTCTCCTAAACCCCATCCATTGCCTAGTAACCCACAAAGGACCAGCCAACAAGCTTCTGGGAGCTTTGAAGACCCTGGCTGGCTCTGTAATTAAGAGATTGATAACACTTGAGGCAAAAGCAAGTCACGTCACCCAGAATGTAGCGACTTCTACCTGGTTTCTGGGTTGTGATGAATTTCAGAAGAGAGAATCAGGAACTTGGAATGGATTTTCTGTAGTGAAATCTGGAGAATATTTTCAAAAGATGTAGGTAGGTCCTGGGGCTGTGAGGTCCTTCATGTCTTCCCATTTCCCCCAGCTTTAGGGAGCCCCCCTTTCAGTCCCTCCCAGAAGAGCCCATGTGTGGCTGAGGGGTTTCTCCTGGTTAGGAGGTGGGTGAGGCCCTGAATGAGCTTCCTGAAACCACAGGAAAAGAGACGGTTGCTGATTCACCAACAGCTGCTTCCTGGAATTGCAGTGCCAGGCTGGCAAATGAGCGCTATTTTTCCAAGGTGATCCAGAGCTGTTACCACATTCCTCCTCTATCCCCACGAGACCTTTCTGTAAGTCACATCAGAAAGCTACCCAGACCGTGCATTCCTGAGGACTCAAGTACACAAGATTCCAGACACACTATTTCCAGTATGCCTTAATGTCCCTCTCGAGACCCGATCCAGTCATCCCCATGCCTGTGGGCTTTCTCAGCACGGCCATGCAGTTGTCTGGCTGGCCCTGGAGTCATGTGGAAGCTGATGTGTGGCTCCAGGACATCCGGGAAGTTCAGGACTGGCCTGATTCCACTAACAGGGCCTCCAGCTGGCTTTGCCCAGCATTTCACAAAGACCCATTCCTTGGTCCTGCCAGGGACCAGTTCTCCAGCTTATGAGTAGAAAGCTACCATGTCCCAGGCTGGCTCAGTCTTGGCCTTTCCTCAGAAATATGAACTGGTTTGAAAGTGACCTTGCTTGACCCTGTTTGTTTCTTGACCAAGATCTCACTGCCCTGCCCTGGGCCCTCCGGCACCTCTACTCCAAGTGGAGTGTTCCTGCTGAGAGAGACAGACCCTGTTTCTCTCTCACATAAAAGACAAATGAAGGAGAATCTGAGTCCCTTTCCTGCTTTTGAAGGGTCTTGGCTTCCATGTGGGATGAAATCCCTGAGGGTGCAGCTGGGGAGGTGCAGAGCGAGGCGAGGAGAAGTTCTGGATTACTTATGCTCTGCCTCTAAGACAGATTGTAGTAGGAAACAAACAAAACATACAGCTCCTTGGTTCCACTTCCCTTATCCCTTCCCCAGCAAATGGAGAGCTAACGAGAGTGGAGGTGTCTGGGGAATATGACAGATGGAGCTGAGAACTAGGCCCTGCTCTTAGCAGCAGTGACTGAACTCTGCGCCTCCTTTAGGATGAGTTGGAACATGATTTTCCCTCCTCCTCTTCCCCACTTCCCCCTCTTCCTTTTCTCCCTCCTCTCCTCCCAGCTCTTCCACTGATGTTTTCAAGCATTTAGATGGGGAAACGCTGACTCAGCTAAAGGTCCCTGCTTTTAAACCTGATTTTTCAATTATGCTAACTGCAACTATAATTTGTATGGAGAGGTTCAGTTCAATTCAGTCGCTCAGTCATGTCCGACTCTTTGCAACCCCATGAATCGCAGCACGCCAGGCCTCCCTGTCCATTACCAACTCCCGGAGTTCACTCAGACTCATGTCCATCGAGTCAGCGAGGCCATCCAATTGACCCCTTCTCCTCCTGCCCCCAATCCCTCCCAGCATCAGAGTCTTTTCCAATGAGTCAACTCTTCGCATGAGGTGGCCAAAGTACTGGAGTTTCAGCTTTAGCATCATTCCTTCCAAAGAAATCCCAGGGCTGATCTCCTTCAAAATGGACTGGGGACTTGCAGTCCAAGGGACTCTCAAGAGTCTTCTCCAACACCATAGTTCAAGCTTACAAATCATCCTATTTTTTTAAAATCACCATAGTCATGTAAAGTGGGTATTATTGTTGCTATTTAATCAATGAAGAGAGTGAGGTTTGGGAGTTTGCTACTGTAGGGCGAATGCAGAGTCAAGCTTCAAGTCTATGTCTCCTGACTCAAGGTCCACATTCTTCAAGATCCATTGTATAGTCTCAGCAGTTACTGTTGGTAGCCCCCCTGAAGTCCAGGAGACAGCTCTGAGCCTCGGGAAGTCAGTCCCTAGAATCTTAGCTGGGGCCTGTCAAATGATAAAACTAAATCTAGTAGCCATCTAGTTTGTCCTTTGTTCAAGGGAAAACCATCCATGGCTTGGGGGAGGACAGTGTCTCAAGCACTCTCCTTGAGGGATTTCGGGCAACAGTGAGTCCTGTGTGCACGAGGAGAGGCAATGCTGAAGAAAGGCATGACTGGGCGTTCAAGGGCTTATATAACAGAAGGCTCAGGTGAACTAGCTATAGCTGAGTTGGAGGACTGTGATTGGTGTAAACTTCCTTGACAGGTGTTTCCCATAAGTGCAGGCTGCCTAAGGTTTAGGTTTGTGATGTGTGCTGACCCCATTTGGGGGTCCTGACACATGGATTAAGTTCATCAGGGCCCCAGAATTCTGGGAAGATAAGCCAAGTGGAAAATTCTGCTGTCCCTGTGGCTCTGTCCCAATGTTGGCCTGCAAGAAGCACATGTGGTCGTGATATTGTGATTTATAATAAATATATTGGGTTTCCCAGGTGGTGCTAGTGGTAAAGAACCTGCCTGCCAATGCAGGAGACATAATGAGATGCAGGTTCAATCCTAGGTTAGGAGGATCTCCTGGAGGAGGACACATCAACCCCCTCCAGTATTCTTGCCTGGAGAATCCCACGGACAGAGGAGCCTGACGGGCTACAGTCCATGAAGTCACAAACAGTTGGACACGACTGGAGGGACTTAGCACACACATGTTTGCTCTTGGACCCTATTCCTGGCACAGAGCTCTTAAAACCATTAGGATTTCCTGTGATGAGAGTGATAAAGATATCTTTTGTTATATTCATGAAGCAATTTTGGAAAGTACCTAAGGATGAGGGCTGGTTACCAGTGGAGCCACCATGTGATTAGAGGGCTGGAACTTCCAGTCCCCCTCCCCGCCCCCCCAATACCCCTTTCCCCACAACCCTCCCTCTGCACTGAGAGGAGAGGGGCCAGAGATTAAGTTCAGTAGCCAAAGGCAATGATGTAACCAACCACACTTACGTGATAATGGGTTCAGAGAGCTTCCGGCTTGGTGAACACTTAGAGATTTGGGCAGAGCAGCAGGGAAACTTCATGCTTTTTCCCCATACCTTGCCCTACATATTTCTTCCATTTGGCTATTCCTGAGTTGCAGCCTTTTATAGTCAACCAGTTATCTAGTATATAAATGTTTCTCTGAGTTCTGTAAGCCACTTTAGCAAATTAACTGAACCCGAGGAGGAGGCTGTGGAAACCTCTACTCTACAGCTGTTTGGTCAGAAGCACAGGTGAATTTGCTATTGGCAGTTTTGTAGGATTTAACTGGAGGCATCTGAGTCTATCTCCCTGTAGATAGTGTCAGAATTGAGTTGAAATATAAGACACAGCTGGGGTCAGGAATTGCTGGTGTCGGGAACTCACACCTCCTCCCGCTGCCTCACTGAATTAGTGAACAGAATCTTAGAGGTCCTCACAGGGCTCCCTCCAGTGCTGTAATATAGGAAGAATAGAATGAACAGAGCAACATGTCTTACCCTCTCAGGATGAGTTGTAAAAGCTTTCTTTTCTTTCTTTTAAAGAATATTTCTTTTTAATTAGAGAAGTATTTGGTAAATGGGCTTCCCTGGTGGCTCAGACGGTAAAGAATCCCCCTGCAATGCAGGAGACCTGGGTTCGATCCCCAGGTTGGGAAGATCCCCTGGAGGAGAGCATGGCAACCCACTCCAGTATTCTTGCCTGGAGAATCCCCATGGACAGAAGAGCTTGGTGGGATACAGTCCATGGGATTGCACAGAGTTGGACATGACTGAGTAACTAAGTACAGCACATTTGGTAATTAAAAAGGCTGTTCCTATTGATCATTTTGCTATTTATTGAGATATCATTATGGGCTTTCTTGGTGAGTCAGACAGTAAAGAATCTGCCTGCAATATGGGAGACCCAGGTTTGATCCCTGGGTTAGGAAGAGCCCCTGGAGAAGGGAATGGCAACATCATTATATTAGTTTCAGGCATACACCATAATGGGGCTTCCCGGGTGGCCCTAGTGGTAAAGAACCCACTCCACTATTCTTGCCTGGAGAATCCCATGGACAGAGGAACCTGGCAGGCTACATACAGTCCAAGGGGTTGCAAAGAGTTGGGCATGACTGAAGCGACTCAGCACATACAACATAATGATTTGATAGATGTATATATTGTAAAATACTAAGTTATGATCAATCCACCACAATAAGATCCATCACCTCACAGTTTTTTCTTAATGATGAGAATAATTAAAATTCACTCTTAGCAACTTTCAAATGCACAATACACTGTTGGTAACTATAGTCACCATACTGTATATCACATCCCCAGAATTTATTATCTGAAAACTGGAAGTTTGTAACCTTTTGACTCCCTTCACCCATTTCACTGCACCCACCACCACCAATCTATTCTCTGTATGTATGAGTTCCTTTTTCTTAGGTTTCACATCTATGTAAGATCATATAGTATTTGTCTTTCTCTGCCTAACTTATTTCAATTTGCATAACACCCTCAAAGTCTATCCATGTTGTTCTATATAGCAGAATTTTCTTCTCTTTTATGTATGAATGACATTCTCTCATATATATTTAACACAGCTTCTTTATCCATGCATCCATCATAATGGCCTCTTATGGTAAATTCATGTCTTGGCTATTGTAATGCTACAGTGAAGTAACATGGAATGTATTTATCTTTTAAGGTAGTAATTTGGGGCTCGTTTTTGGGATAAATACCCAGGAGTGGGGTTACAGGATTGTATATGGTAGTTCTGTTTAAAAATTTTTAAACAGTTTTAAATTTTTAAAAATTTTTAAATTTTAAAAAGTTTTAAGGAACTTCCATACTGTTTTCCATAGTGGCTGTACCAATTTACATTCCTATCAACGGTGTACAAGAGTTCTGTTTTCTTCACATCCGTGCCAACACTTGTTTTCTCTTGTTTATATGGGGGAGGGTTGATATCTTACTTTAGTTTTTACCATTTATTTTAATTGAAATGTAGTAAATATACAATGTTGTGTTAGTTTCAGGTGTACCGCAAAGTGATTCAGTTATATATATATACACATACACACACACATACATGTATATTTCTTTTTGAGATTCTTTTCCACTATATGTTATTACTAGATATTGAGTAGAATTCCCTGTGATATAAGGTAGGCTCTTGTTGTTTACCTATTTCATATGTAGTAGTGTGTATATGTTAATCTCAAACACCTAATTTATCTCCTTTCCTCCCCTTGCTACTCCAGACATCCCCTTTGGTAACCATAAGTTTGTTTTCTAAGTCTGTTTCTGTTTTGTAAATAAGTTTATTTGTATCCTTCTTAAAAATTCCACATATAAGTGATATCATGATGTTTGTCTGATTTCATTTAGTAGGACAATCTCTAGGTCTATCATGTTGTTGCAAATGGTATTATTTCATTCTTTTTTATGGCTGAGTAATATTCCATTGTATATATGTACCACATTTTTATTCATTCCTCTATCGATGGACATTTAGGTTGCTTCCATGTCTTGGCTATTGTAAACAGTGCTGCAATGAACACTGGGGTGCAGATAACTTTTTGAATTATGGTCAGAATGGTATTGCTGGATCATACAGTAGCTTTATTTTTATTTTTTAAGGAACCTCTATACTGTTCTCTATAATGGTTGTATCAATTTACATTTCCACCAACAGTATAGGAGGCTTCCCTTTTCTCTACCCTCTTCCCAGCATTTATTGTTTGTAGATTTTTTGATGATGGTCATTCTGACTGGTGTGAGGTGATTTCTCATTGTAGTTTTGATTTGCACTTCTCTAATAATGAGTGAACTCCGGGAGTTGGTGATGGACAGGGAGGCCTGGCGTGCTGCGATTCATGGGGTCTCAAAGAGTCGGACACGACTGAGCGACTGAACTGAACTGAATAATTAGCAGTGTTGAGCGTCTTTTCATGTGTATATTGGCCATCTGTATGTCTTCTTTGGAGAAATGTTTATTTAGGTCTTCTGCCCGTTTTTTTATTTTTATTTTTTAATATTGAGCTGTATGAGCTGTTTGTAAATTTTGGAGATTAGTCCCTTGTTGGTTGCATTGTTTTCAAATATTTTATCCCATTCTGTGGGTTGTCTTTTTGTTTATGGTTTCTTTTGCTGTGCAAAAGCTTTTGAATTTAGTTCCGATTTATTTTTGTTTTTACACCCATTACTGTAGAAGACAGCTTGAAAAAGATATTGCTGTTATTTATGCCAAAGATTGTTCTCCTTATGTTTTCCTCTTACAGTATTTGGTCTTACATTTAGGTCTTTAATTCATTTTGACTTTATGTTTGTGTATGGTGTTAGAGTATGTTCTAATTTCATTTTTTTTACATGTAGCTGTCCAGTTCTCCTAGCAGTATTTACTGAAAAAACCTTTTTCCCATTGTATCGTCTTGCCTCCTCTGTCATAGATTAATTGACCATAGGTTCATGGGTTTATTTCTGGGCTTTCTAGCCTGTTCCATTGATCTATATTTCTATTTTTGTGCCAGTATCATACTGTTTTGAAGGCTGTAGCTTTGTAGTATGATCTGAAGTCAGAGAGACTGATTTCTCCAGCTTCATTTTTCTTTCTCAAGGTTGCTTTGGCTATTCGGGTTCTTTTCTGTTTCCATAGAAATTTAAAATTGTTTTTGTTTTAGTTCTGTGAAAAATGCAATTGGTAATTTGATAGGGATTGCATTGACTCTGCAGAATGCCTCAAGTAGTATGGGCATTTCAACAATGTTGATTCTTCCAGTCTAAGAACATTGTATATCTTTCCATCTATTTGGGTCATCTTTGATTTCTTTCATCAGTGTCTTATAGTTTTCAGAGTACAGATCTTTTGCTTACTTAGATAAGTTATCCCTAGGTATTATATTCTTCTTAATGGTATGGTAAATAAGATTTTTCTTTAATTTCTCTTTCTGATCTTTCATTGTTACTATATAGAAAAGCATCAGATTTCTATGTATTACTTTTATATCCTGTAACTTTACTGAATTCATTGAGCTCTAGTAGTTTTCTGATAGCATCTTTAGCATTTTCTATGTATAGTATTATGTTTTCTACCAACAGTGACAATTTTCCTTCTTTTCCAATTTGAATTCCTTTTATTTCCTTTCCTTCTCCGATTTTTGTGACTAGGACTTGCAAGACTATGTTGAATTAAAGTGGAGAGAGTGGATATCCTTGTCTTTTTTTCTGATCATAGAGGACATGCTTTCAGCTTTTCACCATTGAGTATTATGTTGGCTTAGGTTTGTCATATATGGGGCCTTTTTAAAATTGAGGTATGTTCCCTCTGCTCCCACTTTTTTTTTTTTAATCTCTTCAGATATTTTTTCAGGTCCTTTCTCTCTCTCTTCTCCTGGGACCCCTATAATGCAAATGTTGGTGCATGTAATATTGTCCCAGATATCTCATAGACTGTCTTCATTTCTTTTCATTCTTTTTTTCTTTATTCTGTTCCATGGCAGTGATTTTCACCATGAATTTTCTAAAAATTCAGTTACTTTACTCTTTCAGTTCAGTCGTTCAATTGTGTCCGACTCTTTGTGACCCCATGGACTGCAGCATGCCAGGCCTCCCTGTCCATCACCAACTCCGAGAGTTTACCCAAACTCATGTCCATTGAGTCGGTGACACCATCCAACCATCTCATTCTCTGTCATCCCCTTCTTCTCCTGCCCTCAATTTTCCCCAGCATCAAGGTCTTTTCAAATGAGTCAGCTCTTCACATCAGGTGGCGAAAGTATTGGAGTTTCAGCTTCAACATCAGTCCTTCCAGTGAACACCCAGGACTGATCTCCTTTAGGATGGACTGGTTGGATCTCCTTGCAGTCCAAGGGACTCTCAAGAATCTTCTCCAACACCACAGTTCAAAAGCATCAATTCATCGGCGCTCAGCTTTCTTTACAGTCCAACTCTTTAGCTCTGTAATTTCTGTTTGGTATTTTCTGTAGTTTCTCTGTTGAAATTCTCACTTTGTTCTTACATTGTTCTCCTGACTTTGGTATGCATCTATATGACCACTATTTTAATTCTTTATCTTTAATTCTTTATCCATTTCACAAGGTCTTTTTCTGGATTTTTATTTTGTTATTTTGTTTGGAACATATTCCTGTGTTTTTCATTTTTCTTTACCCTCTGCATTGGTTTCTGTGCTTTAGATAAAAGACCCAGCTCTCAGTCCTGAAGCAGTGACCTGGTGTAGGAAAGGAAACTTATCATTCAACTCTGCCCTAGCTCTTGGTTGTCTCTCCATCATCTGTGATTGTCTAAGCAGCCAGCTTTATTCTTGGTGACTCCCAGTATTTGAGGGAGGGCCAAGACCTGTCAGTGGAAATCTCAGTGGGGAAATCTCACGGGGATCTCAGTCAACACCAGATGTGGGCTGATTGGAAGCCACACCCCCAGGAAGCAGCATTTTAGAATATGCAAATATACCTCTTTGACCGGGAAGATGAGAAAGCATTTCTGTCTGCTCCCTGTGTACTGAGCCCTGGAGGCTAGCCAGTTTATAAGAATAAGAACCATTGATTTGTTGGCTACTTTCCAACTAAACCCGTTACCACAGCCCCACTGGACATCAGACTCTCAATCAAGGATGTATCTTTTGGGTGATAGCCACAAAAGCCAGGGTACCAGATGTATGCACAAACTGCTTTATCAGAGATACTGGTGACCCTGGGGTGGGACAGAGGGAGACTGCAAAGATGGACACCCACTGGCCTCTGTCGTCTTTGGAGAGGATAGCGGTCAGCTCCTAGGAATGTATTAAGTTAGAAACCTGACCTTCAGGCTGCAGCTTGTTTTTAATTTTTTTTCTCTATTTTTGGCTGCAACTGTTCTTTGTTGCTGTGCACGAGCTTTCTATGGTTGTGGCAAGCAGGGGCTACTCTCTAGTTGCCGTGCACCGATTTCTCATTTCAGTGGCTTCTCATTGCAGAGCATGGGCTCTAGAGCATGCAGTAGTTCTAGGCTTCAGTAGCTGTGGCTCACAGGCTTAGCTGCTCTGAGGTATGTGGTAACTTCCTGCACTAGGAATTGAACCTGTGTCCCCTGCATTGGCAGGCAGATTCTTAGCCCCTGGACTACCGGGGAAGTCCAACGCTATAGCTTTTAAGATATGGTCTCTTTGATGGAAAGACTGGGCTTTTCAGTCTGTTGCCTCTGTACCATACCTTGAGTGGGTAGCTGGTTAATAACTGTTTTTTTTTGTCTGTTTTTGTGCTGGGGAACCCACAAATACACGCTCTGCTGGCCACCAAATTTAGGTTATCAAGGGTTGCATCTCCTGGGTGGTAGCTGCAAATGCTGGAGTGCTAGTTGTGTACACAAGTTCCTTTCTGGGAGATACTTGTGACCTGGACTGAGACAGAAGCAGAGTGTGAAGCAGATGGCACCTGCCAGCCTCCCCAGTCTCTGGAGCAACTGTTGTTGTTTAGTCGCTAAGTAGTTGTCCCCTAGATGCCTTAGAAGCCTATCCCTCAGGCCATCACTTTTAAGATAAACAAATATGCCTATTTTTTAGAAAGACTAGACATTAATTCTGTTGCCTCTTCCCTGGACCTTGGGGCCATAACCTTGATGAATCCATGGGAATCAGTTAAGAACTGTTTTTTTTAATTTGCGATAGCTTTGTAGATCTCATGGATGTAAGCCCAATTTCCTTGTAGAGGCAGATGTTTTGGGGGCTCATCTCTCGGGTGGAAGTCTTAAAGTTGTTGCACCAGATATGCAGACTAAACCCTTCACTCCTCAGAGAGAAGCTCAGAATTGCCAGTTCCCATCTCAGTTGTGTGTCACTAAGCTGGGGGTGGGGTTTATGGGAAGATTGTGTCTCAGCGCCTTCTACCTATTTTGATATGGGTTTTTTCCTCATTTGCCAAATATGTAGGGGCCACTCAGCTAGTTTCTGGGTTTCTTTCAGTGGTACTTGCTCCCTTGGGAGCTGTAGATTTGGTATATCCGTAGGAGGGGAATTCGGGAACCTCTTACGATCCTATCTTGAACCAGAACTGCTAATGCTTTCTTAACCTTTTCCCTCCCATGCCTTATTTTCTCAAATCTCAATCTAAGACTTCATTTCTGTTTTTCAAACAGTTTAGTATCTTGCCTCTAAGAACGGTTTCTTAATACCTCTGGTTTTTCCCACTGAACTCTTTGCCCCGCAAAGCTCCAGTGGCTGGGGATGCAGACTGGGGCCAACACTGTTGGTTGCCTGATGCACAGCCTCCTTTATCCCTCTCACACTCCTTGAACCCTGGTTGTGTCCTCCATCTTTACCCTCCAGGAGAAAATGAATCCCTCTCTGGGCCCAGTGGGCTAAGTCATAATTTGTCCAAGACTTCGACTCTAAGCCACTGGTTCTGTATTGTAAATGCACATTGAAACCATCTTGGGGACTTTAAAAATCCCACCCATCTCACCTAGGATTCTAGGGCACCCTCAGGAGCTGTGGTTCGACTTCTGTTACCCTTGCAAAGTGAGTGCTTTTAGGTACAGTCATGTGATGCAAAACTGGCTGATGGACTATGAGGAAGTAAGGTTGGGACACTTCTGAGAAGGTTTTACACATTAAAAGAAGTAGTAGTTACGATTCAGAGGTGTTCTTTTTCTGTCCCTGGAGGTTGTTGTCTGTATGTGCTCCAAGGTGAAGGAGCTTTGTTTAGTTTAGTAAATGATATGTGAACATTATCTCATTTGATCCTCACACTACCCTCTTAGGTAGTTAATAGTTTGATCTTCATTATTATACCCATTTTTACAGATAAGAAAACTAAAGTTCATGGAAATTTCAATACATTTTCCCTAATGACAACAGCCAGTAGAGCACGAACCAGATCATTTTGGTTCTTAAAATTATGACTTTCTTACTGTTAACCTGTTAACCAGGGGTATGCTGGTAAGCTGTCAAATAAAACCAAACCAAACCCTGATTTGTAACATGTACTGATTTTCATGGTGTAAATAGTTCCACCAGGCCTGATTTAAAGCTGCCATAGTGAGCTCACTCATTACTGACTTGGAAGGAAATGTGTCTGACTGGTTCCTGTGAGCCAGTATGAGCCAGCTCCAGCAGAACGTGAGAAGATAGGGCAAGTGCTTGAATCCAGCCTTTGATGCTGAGATCCATATTTCTCCCCAGCCTTTCTCTCAACACAAATATCCCGTGAGAAGATCTTTATACTGGAGTTCTGCTTTCTTAGGGAGGACATTTAGCTCTTCTTCCTAGAAAGCAGATCAGCACAATGAGGGACAAACCAGTAGGGGTGAATTTGGTGGTTTTCTAATGTCCCCAGGATGCTATTGATGCAGACAGGAGTCCTGGAAGGCTATTTATCAATCTACATGATAGTGAATCAAGAGAACTGTTACCATTTGTTTTACCTCTTTGTCATCTGAGCTGCTGTGTTGCTGAGCCCATCAGCAATGCTGAGCACAGGCTCAGGACTGGCGGTAGAGTGAAAGCAGCAAAGGCCCTGGCCAGTGGAGACATTATGGTGAGCCGGCCCCAAGCCTGCCCCAGTGGGCCCTGGGGTGTGGCACATTTACAGTGTGCGTGCTAAACCCATTCAGTCTGTGTTGTGATGGTCTCCAAGGAGCCTTTCTGAGATGGTCTGGTCTGACTTCCTGTCCAGCATCCCACCAAAGATCCTTGAAGATGTCCAGTGATGGCGAACTCCTTCTTTCCCAAGAAAGTTGATTATATGCTTGAGTACCTTTGTGAAAAAAAGTTCGCTTTTATGCTAAAACAAATTCTGTAACCCCTGTTGCAGCCTGACAAGATCCCAGTTTTAACCCCGAGAGCTCTAAATTACCAGACTTTCTCCATATAGCAAGCATTAGTCAGGATGACATTGTTCAGTTGTTCAGTCATGTCCCACTCTTCGTGACCCCATGGACTGTAGCACTCTAGGCTTCCCTGTCCTTCACTGTCTCCCAGAGTTTGCTCAAACTCATGTCCATTGAGTTCGTGATGCCATCCAACCATCTCATCCTCTGTTACCCCCTGCTTCTCCTGCCCTCAACCTTTGCCAATGAGTCAGCTCTTCCCATCAGGTGGTCAAAGTATTGGAGCTTCAGCATCAGTCCTTCCAATGAATATTCAGGGTTGATTTCCTTTAGGATTGACTGGTTTGATCTCCTTGCTTGAGAGTCCAAGGGACTCTCGAGAGTCTTCTCCAGCATCACAATTTGAAAGCATCAGTTCTTCAGCACTCAGCCTTCTTTATGGCCCAATTCTCACATCTGTACAAGACTACTGGAAAAACCATAGCTTTGACTATATGGACCTTTATTGGCAAAGTGATATCTCTGCTTTTTAATATACTGTCTAGGTTTGTCATAGCCTTTCTTCCAAGGAGCAAGTATCTTTTAATTTCATGGCTGCAGTCACCATCTTCAGTAACTTCGGAGCCCAAGAAAATAGTCAGGATGGACTAGGTTATGCCACAGTGGCAAACAACCACCACAATCTTAGCAGTAATAAAAATATAAATAATTATTGCTGATCTTGTAAAATATCCATCAAGGGTTGGTTGAGGGCTTGAAGGTGAAAGTGTTAGTTGCTCTTAGCTCATGTTAATTACTCAGGGACCCAGTCATCATGTTTCAACATGGCCATTTATTGGGAGAAAGAGTATGCTTGCTGAAGGGGAAAGAGAGACTTTCTTAGCAGTGAATGGTCTAGCTTACATGTACTATACATCATTCTCCTCTTCACTTGTTGACCAGAACTCTTCACATGGCCCCATCACCCATATGGGGCCCAAAAGGGTTTCTTACCCTATGCCCAGAAGAAAGAGAGCTGGAAACACCTGGAGAGCAGCCTTAATGATCACCAGGGTAGTTTTTGTATACTTGAAGGTCCTTTCCTTCTCAGGCTCATGCCCAGTTTACCCCCTCATTGCTATGTTACATGCTTTTTCTCCTCCATCACCCAGTTTATTCTCCTCTGAACATGGTGGAGCTTTGTATCTATATGCTGGTATCCTCAGCTGAGTGCAGTTTTTTGGGCACAGTCTAATCACAGTAAGCTCAATGGGGCTCATCACCCCCTCCTCTGAAACAGTACAGTGGGAACGCTGGGGCCTTGATGGCATTTTTATTTATTTGGCAGCCACGGCACCCTATCCCTGTATTCACTGGGCCATAAGCTCGAGGATGCTGGGGACTGTGACTGTCTTGCTTGTCATAGTGTCTCCATCACTTAGCAAAAGGTCTGATAAATCCTAATAAACATTTGTTGGATGAATACGTACATTGAATTTATTCTCTTTGCTTCTGCCTACTTTTTACTCATGCTATCATCTCCACCTTGCCCCAATATACTCAGCTTCTTCAGACCCATGTACAAGTTATGTTTATTTCTTAAATTTATTCCAGCATAGAGATGAGCAAGAGTATTATTTTTGGAGTCAAAAAAGTGGGTGGCTAACACCTAGCTCTGATCGTACCATTCAACAGCACATATTTCTTTAGCACCTACAATGGGCCAGGTGCTACAGACACAATTATGTGGAAGATAAGACCACAAAGCTGCCATACCACTGAATGGGTCCATTTAGGTAAACACTGTTACATCTCTAGATTAGAATGCAGGGATCTTTTAGGTTTGGGGTTTTTTTTGCTTTAGTTTTTCCAGCAACAAAAGCATGTAGACATATAGTTGATGCTTAATAAATGTTAGTTTCAAGAGCAAATAGATCTCTAAGCTCCACTTTGCTCTATGTACCAGAATCTCCTGAGAAAGCAAGTGTAGTTGGAAAACAAAGTAGCACTGTGTTTAACTGTTTTATTTTTGTGGTAGGTCATGATGTTTGAAATCTAGAATAAGACTAAAGGAAGATATGAAATTTGTCTATTAATCCCAGGGAAGTAGGAATTACCTTAGGTTGCAGAACACCATTTCAGATTGGTACTAATCTATTAATCACCATACTTTGGGTACCATTGTTCATTGAATCCTGCTGGGCCACAAGGAAGTAAGACTTTGTCATGTATGTTATTGAAGCTCAGTTATGTGAAACAGATCATACATGCCTGATCAACCAGTCTAGTAACCATCAACAAAGAGAACAAGATTAGACTTCCAAGACATGTCTTTTATGAACCCCTGTACAATCCTAATGATTAGTAACCCTTCTGGTGCTCATAAATTACTGCTTAAATAATTCTGCAATTTTGCCTGTACTTACCTAAATTACTGATATCATCTCTTTATCTCCCTTGGCCTACAATTCATTTTATCAATGACAATTGTATCCTTGAAAATAATTTTCTTTGAGAAAAGAGGGAACTGAGTTGAGGAACATTGCTTTCTCTTTCATTTACAAGTGCTATATTATCAGTTTCTAGAAGAGGGCTTATCCTTCTTGTGATCTTGGCCTGATGGTAACTTTAGAAAGCCTTTTTCCTTTTCATGTGTGGACAAGCTTGAGAAATATGAAGGGCAACCTTCACATGAGATGAGATATGGATATGTGATTTTTGGGGAAAAGAGATCTGTGTGAGCCTCAGAGGGATTTGGGGGAGAGAGAGCTTGTGGAGGTATAGGGGTGTGCCGGGGTGTGAAGGTTGCACAGAGAGGGACGGGGGGAGGAAATCTGGGAAATGGGGGTTTTGCATGTGGTGAGGCTAGTATGGAGTTGACATCTACTGATGGAGCCTGATGAACCATATTCCTCTGTTCATCTGTAGTCTTGAGAGCATAAGGCTGGAAGAACTTCAGAGATCATCCAGGAAATTTCTGACACTGTCAGATCAAATGACTACTAGACCAGCTTCGGTTTCTAACTTGAGATGTCTCCAAAGAAGATTCCTGTTTCAGCCACTTGAATGCTGGACTGTACTCAATGCCTGCACAATCTTCACTTTATTTAGCCCAAATTCTCCCAGCTGTGGTCTGAGCCTTTGGAAGAATGAAACCTCTGTGGGTAAGAACTGCCTTGGTGGTGAGAGAAAGGGAGCTCTGGGTGGTCTTTGGGTGTTGCATGAGGACAAGGGTGCTATGGCTTAAGTTCCAGTAAGAATACATAGGACTATGAGGTCTCTGGTTTTACCAGGAGCCTTCATAGATATCTTAAAACAGGAAGAAAAGGCCCTATGTTCTATGATTGGCTTCAAATCCTAATTCATGCCAGGCTGCAGTGGACATTGTGAGCACGTGTGTTCACAATGGTGTATGTGCTAAGTGTCCAGAACATGCCCAGCAGGTGCTGGTGTTGGGCTGTGGTTCTGTGTTATCTGGTCAGTGAGTGGAATCCAGCAGAACAAAAGAATTCCTGAAAGATTTAAGATAAGAGCCATTTTATGGAAAACCATGGGAACTTCTTAAGTCTCTTTTTTTAAGGGAGAGCAGCACAGTTTCAAGCTTAACACTGACTCTGCATGTCAATCAGGGTAGGATGGACTCAGAACATCCTAGAAGTTTTTGGAAGAATCTCCTGAGAAATCTCTGCAGGCAACTACTCAGGAAAGTACAAAGCCCTCCAACTTGGAGCTAGCATGGCATCCCCATAGGTGAGATGGGCAGCGTGAAGAACATGGGGGTCCCACTTGCCCATTTTCCTGGAGGACATCACCTGCAATCTTCCCTTGTCCTCTGAAATAGCTGACGGTAATAATCGCTACCACTGACCAAGCATTTTCTATGTGCCCCACTGTGGTACAGGCTTCACATAGAGCATCACAGCTAATCCCTGCAGTAACAGGACTGGCCAGGAAGGTGTCAATTTCACTCATATCACAAATGAGCCCTGTGGACACAGGTTCATCTGAACTGAGTTGCAGATTGGACAGAGTGGGCCAGGGTGCAGAGTGTGGGCTAGAAAATGGTAACCTGGGGAAATGACTCCCTTTCTCCAAGAACACACATTAACAGGCAGATTCAGTGCACAGATGTGGGCTCTACCCAGCTCACTCCTCTGATGTCTTGCCTCCCAGAGCCATGGTGGGCAGAGCAGGCAGGGTTGCCTCAGAGGCAGTCTATGCCTGGGCAATACCTGACATAGCGGGTAGAGTGGGTAGGGGGGTGAAGCTGAAGATGTGGCAATACAGGGGATGGATAGCTTCCATTTCTGGGCCCTAAAAGAGCATATAATGTAGGCAAATCAGGATTTTATGTCATCTTTGTGTTTTGAAAACTGGTTGTATGACCCATTGGGCTTGAAAACCAAATGATAGAGGGAGAGAGAAGTATAGAGCTGGCTTATTACACCAGGGAATAAAGAATGGAAAAGGTGAGGAGGAGAGAAAGAGGAACTGACAGCAGAGTGGAGGTGATGGGGTGCCTCTGGAATAGGAAGAAGGCGAGGGTGGCGCTCTTAGCCGTGGTTCTAATTCAACACAGGAAGGAAGAGAGACGATAAAGCGTCATTGATAGCTGCACTTGGACCTGATCTGGCCAACCTGCACCTCAGTTTAGAGTGACATATGACCACAGGGCTCATTTCCACTGCACGTGTCTCTGGCAGTATCAGAGTCTTGTCCCTAGATGACGTAAAATGAGGAGTTATAGGACCTGGTGCAACTCTGAGCCAGGGGCAGAGAGAGCTGCCTGGTCATTTTAAATCAACACAGCCAGACAAAGCCATCAGGATGACCAAATCTGGGAACAGAGGGGACATAAAGCCTTATGGGGTTGACCTGTGATACAGTCGAGGCCAGCTCTGTGACTGGGATATCTTTATAGCAACGTTCACCCAGTTAAGACCAACAAGTGATAAATGGGGCGCTTTAATTTGGTCTTTTCTTTGTTACCAAATTACATCAGCTCTGTAGCCGTAACATGCAGCTGCCCAGGTTAGCCCCAGGCTGTATGTCTCCTTTCTGATGATTCCATGTTACCAGCAGGGGGGTGGCCAAGGTGGGTTACTGAAACACAGGGGCTCCTCCGTGAGGGAAGACAAAGGGACTGGACCGCCCCTCACCATGCACTCTCACCTCCAAGGCGCAGAGATTTCCTCAGGGGTTCACACAGGGTTTACAGGATCCAGTTTGACCCAGACTATTTCCTCTTCCTCAGGGAGGTCCAAGTCCTGATTGCATCATTCTGGCCTGCCCCAGTTCCTTTAAGGGACAGACGCTGCGGGGCGGGGGTGAGCCACTCCAGGCCTTGACATGCAAATCACACAATTTCACTGCTGATAAAGGGTTCTACAGACCGGATGAGTAATACTGTCCTGCCCAGCTGGCAGTTTATCTAGCGCTCTCTGCTAAATCCAGTTTACACCCTTTTTATTGTGCTCAATACCTCACAAAAGTGGGAACAATAAAATTGACCTTAATAGAGGAATTTTTACAATTTGGGCTAAAACTAGGGACTCAGGAGTTAAACTGCCTGGCCTCAATCCTAACCCTACTGTTTCACTTGTGTGACTTCAGACCAATTCCTTAATCACTCAATACCTCAGTTTCCCCATCTGTACAATGGAGATGAGACTGCCCACCCCTTGGGGCACTGAATGAGTAAATTCACTGAAAAGTGTTACAGCACCTCATCTGTAGTAAATGTGCAATAAATGTTATCCATTAGTAAGTGAAAACTCCTTCTGCAGTCAAAAGATAATCAACATGTCAGAGCAAATGCTCTATTTTCCTTTCAAACACTCAGGGCTGCATGGCTAATAGGGTAGCATGGAATAGTTTGGGAGAACAGAGACAAACGGGTGTGGGGATGAGGGAGAAGGGTGTTAAGGCCTCAAGACTTTTCAGGATTCCTTTTTGAAGACCTGAGATGGTCTTGGGGGAGGGAAATGGCTGTGTGACCTCGTCTTGACCTCCACGGTACCCTCGGAGCTCAGGGGACTGAGCAGGCCCGGCAGACTAAGCACCCGCTGATCAAATGGCTTGTGGCCAGCCCGCCTCAGGAAGTGCGGGCCCGTGGCCTTGTGATCCTCAAGAGGGAAGTAAGGTTTAGGAGGACAGATGAAAGATATGAAACAGAGCTCCAACTCCAGGGTCAAAGGCTCTCTGAGTTTTAGGTCAATATCCTGTACCTCCTCTCTCTCCTCACATATAAAAGAGGGATGGGGCAGAAATGTTAGAAATCCTATCATTGCCAAGTCTGGCTGTCAGATAATCTGACAGGGCTGCAGTTATCTTAAAAGAATGGACTGAACCCAAATTAGGGGGCCCAGGTGGCAGACTTGGGAATAGGTTGGCAAGAGGGAAGCTGCTAAGTCTGGAAGATATTGGGGTCCTTTGCAGGCCTGGAATAGTGGATTTTGTAAACGAGCACAGGAGGCCTGCTCTGTTCTTTGTGGTTCTTTACACTGTGGACTAGACCAAAGCTGGTCAGCCCCACAGAGCAAAAGGAGACTCTGAACTGCAAAGTTGCTATGAAAGCCAAAGAGTCCTTGAGTCCTTCTCCAGAAGTCTGTTGGATTAGAACATCCAAGATTTAGACTCTAGACTGGACCTACTCTTTACCAAGTCTGAAACCTTTGGGTAATCAACTAACTCAACTTCTTAGATTCTCTTTTGTTCTCGGGTACAAAATGCACCGTGGTGCTCACACGGGACATAGTGGCAGAATGAGCAGCTTGCCTCACAGGGGCATTTGACGACCTAGTAAAATTACATGAGTGAGTGTATCTAAGAATGGCTGAGAGTGACATATAAAGGGAGGCTTCTAAATATTCTCTTCATTTAAAAGTCATTTTCCATCTTGGAATACAAAAAAGAACCTCTAACAGTGACTGTCATTACTGCCCAGATACCCCTTGGCTCCTCTGTAATTCCCAGTCCTGTATGTTGTTCTGGCCAATCTAGTGTGAGCACGGGTGATGCGTGTTCCTCCTAAGAGAGGTAGGTAAACAGTCAGCACTGCTTCCATTTCTCCCTTCCCTTCCTATGGCAACCTTGGAATCTGCATAATCAGATGGCATAGTGAAGAGTAGGAAGAGGGCTGTTGAACTTGCTCTCACTGGATGAGAAATAAGCAATTACTGCGTCTAGCTACAAAGAGTTTGAGGACGAGTCCGTGCCAGTGAGACTTGGCCGGCATTACCCTGACTCAGAATGAAAGTTGTGGTTCTAAGAGACAGGCCACATTCATTTCAGTGACACACACAGTGGGATGCCAACCTTTGCTCTCAGGAAGTTGCTTTGAGTCAAAAGTTCTATCTGTTTTGCTCAAAGCTTATTTTAATTACATATCTCCTCTCCTAGTGGGGATGGGACAAATACTTTTAGACAAGTAAAATCCCTTTTGTTACAAAATGCATTTATTTCAGCCAGATAAAATTCTCCAACTTCATACATGGATACATATGATAAGGTCCTTCTTTGATACATGTCCTGCTTACAAGAGCCATTTCTAATTATTAAAACGCGTAACAAACATCTTTGTCTCTCAAAATATAATTTAAATAACTTGCTAAGGTATAAGCCATAAGTCTGGTCATGGACCCGAGTGGAGAGCGGTTCTCCAGTGATGAGATCAGAGCAATATCGGCACATTGCCTCCACGATGAGAGTCCACCAGTCTGCGAGCTGCTGAGCTCATCTGCTGGTCAACCCGCCAAGTATTTGGATAGTTGCTGCTGGGGCAGCAAGCTGCCTTCTGTGAAAAAAGTTATGTGCAGACAAAGTATGATGTAGGCAACGTGGAGAGGCATTTCACAGAATGCACACACCTTTCAGGTAACTTAAGATGAAAGCTTGGTGAGAGCAAATCTGTTACACTGCTGGGTACTGTGGCACCATCTCACTGGGCACTCAATAAATATCTATGAAGTGAAAGGAAAGATAAAAGAATAAGCTGTAGCAGTTGCCTTGATGTCCAACTGTTGTCAAGATTGGGCTTTATGAGCTTTGTGGACACTATTTCTGTTCAGAGGAAGTCATTCTATTTGGAAAGCCATCCCTTTCCTTCTCGTCAAGTTCTTCATGAGCGTTTAGAGACTTCTTGCAGACTGCCAGTATTCAGGGCTCTTTGGCTTACAGAAAAGCTGGGAGTGGGCCATACAACGTCTAGGTTTGTCCCTTGAAGTAAGAATGCCTGAGTGACTTGGAAGTTCTAGGATCTGGTTTATTCTTCACGCCTTTTCTTCTTTTGGCTCCTATTAATATCCTGAACCTGAAGTAGCCATGGAAACTAAGAGCTGAGCAGTGTGTTTCTTCATGAAATCTCATTTCGGTATCCACTATTT